>NW_013867836.1:0-320 GCF_000517525.1 Limulus polyphemus
CACTCCTCCAATTCCGACATTACTAGCATCACAATCCAGTATGTACGGCAGTGAGAGATCTGGAAGCTTTAAAAGTGGAGTGGAGGCCAATTTTTCCTTCAACGTCTTGAAAGAATGCTGGCAAGAAACTGTCCATTCAAACTTCTGGCCTTTTTTTAGTCAAATCATGTGGTGGAGCAGCTATAGTTACAAAGTCCTTCACAAACTTCCGGTAAAAAGTACAGAGTCCCAAGAAACTTCTTAGCTCTCCCACATTGTCTGGTGTTGGCCAGTCATGCACTGCTTTCACCTTATCAGGATTAGTTTGTACACCATTCTGA
>NW_013867837.1:0-322 GCF_000517525.1 Limulus polyphemus
GGTTATAAATTTGGTAACTAGAGTTACACCTAAGTGTTCATGGAGTAGTTGTACCAAAGTAAGTCTAAAGATGAGTATGGTGGTTAAAAATTTGGTAACTAGAGTTACACCTACGTGTTCGTGGAGTTGTTGTACCAAATAACGCTAAAGATGAGTATGGTGGTTATAAATTCGGTAACTAGAGATAAACATACGTGTTCGTGGAGTTGTTATACCAAATAAAGCTAAAGATGAGTATGGGGGTTATACATTCGGTAACTAGAGTTACACCTAGGTGTTCATAGTGTAGTTGTACCAAGTAATGCTAAAGATGAGTATGGTG
>NW_013867838.1:0-324 GCF_000517525.1 Limulus polyphemus
GTTAACTACTTTTATAAACATACGCTATAATTCACAACGATTCACGCACTTTAGTTATGGTGCCTACAGCTCGCTTGACTCAACTGTCTATCTCTATATCTGTCTATCTGCGATTATATATGCCGTCACTCACCATCTCCGCTTTATTTGCCGGGCTAATATACAAAAATAGAGGGTGTCTGGCAAACACTAGAGTTTCCAGGAACAGTCATGATCCTTCTAGAAACCCATGACGTGTTGCCAGCGTCACGTGACTTCTAGTGTCGTAACACTGCCTCTTTCCCTAGTATTGTTCGTCCCGTACAACAGCCACTTACATTAAAC
>NW_013867839.1:0-322 GCF_000517525.1 Limulus polyphemus
GAATTAATGTCGCGTTTTGGAACACTTTCATTAACCATCCCCCCAAAAACGTACATCACGAATAATAGTTAAACAAGCACGTTAAAACGTCACGTTAGTGTAGCCTATATAATGTACAAAGTTCAGTATACTCTAATCCCTTATAGTGATGGCACACGACGAAACACACATTTGGCATGTAATGCTGTTTGAATACAAGAAGGGAAACAGCGCATCTGTAGCCACAAAGTTTATGGAAATGTTTTGAACGTTCGTAAGTGTCAACGATGGTTCAGTAAATTTCATTCAGGTGACTTTAACCTTAAAAACTGTGATGGCAGGG
>NW_013867840.1:0-323 GCF_000517525.1 Limulus polyphemus
ACCTTTCATCTCTCTGTTTTGAAAGCCAATTTTATTAAACACATAAACTTGTTCTTTGCCACCAAAAAGAATTCCTATACAATCTACACATCCTTCAGTAGGTCTGTGACATTTCCTGATTGGCTAAAGGACATGCCAATCAGTGATTGCCTTAATGGCCTATGTTGATCTGACTCATTTTATAAGCTGTACTATTTCCTATAGACCATTTTCTGAAAAGCTTCATCAAATATTTCCTTTGCAACATCTCAACGAACAATTGATCCAGTTATCAATGCTATTTTCAAGTTTTGAACAACTCGACTTATCTACATGAGCCGATG
>NW_013867841.1:0-436 GCF_000517525.1 Limulus polyphemus
CTAATATTAGATAATGACACTTGTACAGACCATCATATAATACTAGATAATGACACTTGTACAGACCATCATATAAGACTAGATAATGACACTTGTACAGACCATCATACAATATTAGATAATGACACTTGTACAGAACATCATATAAGACTAGATAATGACACTTGTACAGACCATCATACAATATTAGATAATGACACTTGTACAGACCATCATATAACATTAGATAATGACACTTGTACAGACCATCATATAATACTAGATAATGACACTTGTACAGAACATCATATAAGACTAGATAATGACACTTGTACAGACCATCATATTAATACTAGATAATGACACTTGTACAGACCATCATACAATATTAGATAATGACACTTGTACAGAACATCATATAATATTAAATAATGACAACTGTACAAGTCTACAAAAC
>NW_013867842.1:0-322 GCF_000517525.1 Limulus polyphemus
CAAGTTAGGAGAGCGAGATATGGGTGTTCAAGCCCACAACGTCCCACATCTATATCACCCTTCACTGCCTGCAATGCCAACATCACGAGATAAATTTATCTTACTTACCACCATTGGTAGAACCTTATTTTCGTTTTTCTTTCCCTCCCCCTTTTCCCTTTATTTCATTACTTTGAAAATAGAAGAGCAGTCCTCTTTCTCATAGCTGCATGCAGGCAATGAAGGGGGACATAGATGTGGGACGTTCTCATAGCTGCATGCAGGCAATGAAGGGGACATAGATGTGGGACGTTCTCATAGCTGCATGCAGGCAATGAAGGGG
>NW_013867843.1:0-317 GCF_000517525.1 Limulus polyphemus
TACGAACCTTAGTTTTTGGACAAGTAATTGTCACTGGTGATAGAAATATGGATTCTCTATGCGAATATTAAACGCCAAAAACTATAACTCAGTCTTAGACAAAATCCACTTCCAACCCCAAACCCTGGATTCCATCCGCAGAAAGTGATGCTTTGCACTTGGTGGGACATCGAAGGGGTAATTCATTTCGAACTCCTCAATCCACAGCGAACTGTCGATGCAGAGATCTATAATCAGCAACTGGAACGTTTGAATCAAGCCCTTCATCAGAAATGCCCTCACTCGTCAATTGGAAAGGTTCTCCACAACAAAAAACG
>NW_013867844.1:0-322 GCF_000517525.1 Limulus polyphemus
AGTAGATCTCTTATCATAAGTTAACTTCATCGAATCAGCAGACGTTTTCAAGTTTGAACGCACTTGATGGTGAATATCATCCATCCTTTCCGATAACACTTTCACAAACTCTGACACATTTTCAGGCAACTCTTCATAAGGTGGACATCCCTTACGCTTGGGTCCTCTTTTAGCACTACATGTACTGCATGTTCTGCCCCATTCTTCCACATCTCGCCTCATACCTATTCAGTAAAATCTTTGTCGTAGATGACTCAATGTCTTCCTAATTCCGAGATGTCCTCCTGTTAAATTATCATGGGATCGACGAAGCACAACTTCC
>NW_013867845.1:0-320 GCF_000517525.1 Limulus polyphemus
CTATCTCTTCAATCTAGCTATATCTCTTCCGATGACGCTGGTCTTTCTCGCCAGGCTTATACACTAAAAAAGACGGCGTCTAGCAAACACTCGGACATTCGCGGGGTTCCTCGATAATTCATGATCCTTCGAGAAACTCCAGCGCGCATGCTCCCAGCATTGCATGACTTCTGCTGTTGTAACACTGCCCCTTCCTTAGTATTGTTCGTCCCGAACAATAGCCACTTACATTAAATCAATAGATAATTAACAATGACTTAATTAAATGTACAGAATTTATAAACACAAAATTAAAATACAACAAAGTCTCTTAATTTTAC
>NW_013867846.1:0-322 GCF_000517525.1 Limulus polyphemus
GCTCATGGGCATAAAGGACATCCACTCCCAGAACATTTAACTGACCTCTATAAGAAGAGCATAGTCCATTTGTCATCATCACAGGCTCTTCAGGTTAGAGAACTCTTGGCGAATTATGCAGACATCTTTTCAAAAGGAGATCATGACCTCTGCTGCACAGACCTCTTGAAACACAGAATAAACACAGGCAATCACCGTCCAATAAAGATCCCACCGAGAAGAATAACTCCAGCAAAGCAACAAGAGATGGAGAAGGTCATGGATGGCCTAATTAAGGAAGGGCTAGTCGAGAAATCAGATAGTCCCTGGTCAGCTCCGCATG
>NW_013867847.1:0-332 GCF_000517525.1 Limulus polyphemus
TTAATAAGAAGACTCAAGATTTAACGATACTGTGTTCTGTCAATAAGAAGACACAAGATTTATAAATACTATGTACTATCAATAAGAACACCAAAGATTTTACGATACTGTGTACTGTCAATAAGAAGACACAAGATTTAACGATACTGTGTTCTGTCAATAAAAAGACACAAGATTTAACAATACTGTGTACTGTCAATAAGAAGACTCAAGATTTAACGATACTGTGTTCTGTCAATAAGAAGACACAAGATTTAAAAATACTGTGTACTATCAATAAGAAGACACAAGATTTAACGATACTGTGTACTTTCAATAATAATTACACAAGA
>NW_013867848.1:0-322 GCF_000517525.1 Limulus polyphemus
ACGACCTGGCAAACGGTTATACCGAGAAAGTTACAGGAAGTTATTTTGCGTCAATCCCATGATACTGTAACAGGAGGTCATCTCGGAGTTAAGAAAACATTGAGTCACCAACGACAGAGATTTTACTGGATAGGTATGAGACAAGATGTGGAAGAATGGTGCAGAACATGTTGTGCTAAAAGGGGACCCAAGCATAAGGGACGTGCTCCAATGAAGTTATATCAACTTGGTGCACCAATGGAAAGAGTAGCCGTCAACATTGCCGGTCCTCTGTCCCAAACTCGTGCTGGAAACAAGTACATTTGTGTGGTGATGGATTATT
>NW_013867849.1:0-321 GCF_000517525.1 Limulus polyphemus
GGAATCAAACATGCTCCTCTAACCCACCCAATGTGGGTTCCATTGACAGTGATCCACCACGGACTTGAAACGTCGATCAGGGAAGCCTTTCTCAAGAGAGAACACCTTGTTTCTGTGTTCTTCGATCCTGAGAAGGCTTATGACACTACGTGGAGGTACGGAATTTTGCAGGACCTCCACTTCTATGGTTTGCGTGGCCATTTACCCATTTTTATCTGCAATATTTTACAGAACAGGCGATTCCAAGTCCGTGTGGGTTCCACTCTTTCCCGTTCCTTCCCACGGGAACTTGGAGTCCCTCAGGGCTGTGTCTTGAGTTTC
>NW_013867850.1:0-323 GCF_000517525.1 Limulus polyphemus
GCAGAATCTATGATAAAGCTGCACTTTTGGCCATCCAGCTTTCCTGTCAAATAGACACTATGTGTGCTAGCCATTTTACACTTAGCTGTTGGTACTTTCACAATGGGGGGTTTGTGGGCATCCCTCACCACCAACCATTACTGGTTTCCCCGAGGCTGACTTATTGGTAGTATTTTTCTTACACTGGTTCCTCATATGACCTTGCTCTCCACAGTTCCAACAACCTTTCTGGGTAGCAGCCTTTTCTGTTATGGCATCTTCCCTGTGTTGAAGTTTCAATCATTGAGCTCTCTTGTGCCCAGGTTTGTTGCAGTGCCAGCAAA
>NW_013867851.1:0-319 GCF_000517525.1 Limulus polyphemus
TCTTCAATGTCAGCCAAGTATACTTTGTGTCTATCCTTCATGCCTATGAGCTCAATAGTTACCCATACTTGTCCCCACAACCTTGCATAATGTCCTGTCACACCACAAAGCTTCTGTATGGCTTCTGGTATTCCTTTGTGATCTAGCACCTTGATATTAACAAGGGTTTGCTGAGATGCAGAATCTATGACAAAGTTGCACTTTTGGCCATCCACCTTTCCTGTCATGTAGACAGTATGTGTGCTTGCCATTTTACACTTAGCTGTTTGGACTTTCACGATGAGGGTTGGTGGGCATCCCTCAGAACCAACCACTACTC
>NW_013867852.1:0-322 GCF_000517525.1 Limulus polyphemus
TTGTATCGTCTTAAGATATTGGAAATAGTATTCATGCACTTTTGATCCTTGTAGAATGATTGGGTGGTTTAGAAATATATACGTGATTCTCGAGTTCTTCGGGTTTCCCTGTGTTACATAGTTTTTAAAAAACATCACGATTAATTAGTACATGCAATGATCATTTCCCTGTGTCTTCTACCGATAACTACTCTTTGACCCATTCCGATTTTGGTTTTTAATTTCTCTATAGCTAATCAGTGTTGGAAGTGACTTCAACATGATATTACGTGTCTTCTACTGTAATTTGTCGATTTCAGTGATATTTTCGGTTAACTATCAG
>NW_013867853.1:0-315 GCF_000517525.1 Limulus polyphemus
GCCCCCATGGCTGAAAGGACGAACATGTTTGGTGTGACGGGGATTCGAACCCGCGACCCGCAGATTGCGAGTTGAGCGTCCTAACCACCTGGCCATGCCGGGCCTAAAGCGTAGGGACTTAAATAGATGCGCTAACACACACACACACACACACACACATACATATACATACATACATACATACATACATACATATATAGATAGATAGATACTATATTACTACATTATCAAAAGCTGATTACACCATAGATGCGCGAGGACAGATCTAAGCTTATATAAAAAAAAAAAAGAGGTCAAGTCTTATGGCTGGCTGTT
>NW_013867854.1:0-322 GCF_000517525.1 Limulus polyphemus
ACTTGATATAACTTCATTGGAGCACGTCCCTTATGCTTGGGTCCTCTTTTAGCACAACATGTACTGCATATTCTGCACCATTCTTCCACATCTTGTCTCATACCTATCCAGTAAAATCTGTGTCATAGGCGACTCAATGTTTTTTAACTCCGAGATGTCCTCCTGTTACAGTATCATGGGATTGACGCAACACAACTTCCCGTGACTTTCTCGGTATAACCGTTTGCCAGGTTGTCACTTTCCCATCTGCAGTTTCCAATCTCCAGAGAATAATACCATCTTCAAGCCTCAACTGGTCCCATTGTGCTCAATAGTTCTTTGT
>NW_013867855.1:0-322 GCF_000517525.1 Limulus polyphemus
AGTTTTCTTTGTTTTATATAAATACGTTTTAATATTTCAATATACAAACAGTAATACAATTTACAATAACAGTTATTACAAACAGCTACTACAAACAATGATTTGTATACAAAAGTTCCACAAACTTATAAACAATATAAGTCTTCTTTTTAGTCTGGAACTTCCTTGATGTCTTATCGAGGGTTCACGATGAGCAAGTTGATTACGAGTTGACATAGATATAATTCACTTAACACAGAGCTAGATAGATTTGTCCTTCGTTGTTTACCAGCCACACACGCCGAATTTTCCACCGTGAAATCATATAATGTTTTCATAAAAG
>NW_013867856.1:0-322 GCF_000517525.1 Limulus polyphemus
AGGGTTCAGTTCGTAGATGCCTTGGACAGTCCACAACTTAAGATACAAGTGAAGCAAGCACACCCCTCTACCATGCAGGATGCAATGGCCAGAGCTCTCGAATTTGAATCTTACGTTAAGTCCAGCACAGAGGTACCAAGGTTGGTACAGTCATCTGGATTCAAGGCTAGAAAAGGTCAGCTTTCAGAGAAGTTTGAGGGGACTTTGCTGGCACTGTAACAAACCTGGGCACAAGAGAGCTCAATGTTGGAAACTTCAGCATAGGGGAGATGATACAGCAGGAAAGGCTGCTACCCAGAAAGGCTGTTGGAACTGTGGGGAG
>NW_013867857.1:0-322 GCF_000517525.1 Limulus polyphemus
GATGCAAGAGCTATAACAATATAAATTAAAGACAATAACAGTCCCGAGAGATGTAAGAGCTATAATAATATAAATTAAACACAAGAAGACTCCCGAAATATGTAAGAGATAATACAATTTAAGTTCAAGACAAAAACAGTCCCGAGAGATGTAAGGGCTATTACAATATAAATTAAAGACTATAACAGTCCCGATAGATGTAATAGCTATTACAATATAAATTAAAGACAAGAACAGTTTCCCGAGAGATGTAAGAGCTATTACAATGTTTATTAAAGACAATAACAGTTCCGAGAAATGTATGAGCTATAACAATATAAAT
>NW_013867858.1:0-322 GCF_000517525.1 Limulus polyphemus
TTTAAATTTAACATATTATATATTTTAGTGAGTCGATTTTTTCAATATGCTATTTACTTAACGATATGCGATAATGAAGATATCTTGTTTTGTTAATCACGAATATTTTACTTATGAGCAAAAAACAATAACCCAAATAAATCTAAAATATTTTGGTGTAAAAAGGTGTAATCTATTTCCGTATAAAACCTAAATCACAAAAACTTTCTGTTGAGAACTTGTTAGATAATATATTTATATTAATAACAGTATAAATAGATGTATGTTCTATTAATTATTTACTTCTTGACTAATTATGAAAATTATATCTGTAAAATGTTTA
>NW_013867859.1:0-322 GCF_000517525.1 Limulus polyphemus
ATAAAGCAGCAAGCTACATATAATACATAAAACATCAGGCTACATATAATACATAAAGCAGCAAGCTACATATAATACATAAAACATCAGGCCACATATAATACAAAAAGCATCAAGCTACATATAATACATAAAATATCAGGCTACATATAATACATAAAACATCAGGCTACATATAATACATAAAGCATCAAGCTACATATAATACATAAAGCATCAAGCTACATATAATACATAAAGCATCAGGCTACGTATAATACACAAAACATTAGTCTATGTATAATACATAAAACATCAAGCTACATATAATACATAAAATATC
>NW_013867860.1:0-362 GCF_000517525.1 Limulus polyphemus
TCGTTTTATGTTACTCTTTTATTGGCTTTTCTGAAAGCGTATGTGTACTGCAGTGAATCTTTTGGTTACTGATTGTTTTTCGATTTCTTGTTACCAGAGGGTCCTAAATTGATGATTCTTCACCAAATTTGGTATGTAGGTACACTTTAACGTTGCATAGTAATATGCAGAGTTTATCTTCCTACTCTTTCTTTTAAAGGAGTTATGGAACGTTTTGCGTTTTGTACCAGTACTTCGTTCCATTTGGACGGATCTTCTCGAAATTTTTCTATGAACGTTCGTTGCATACTTGCGTATTTACATGCAAAATTCTAGCCTTCTATTATCATTTTTGCGACTTTTGTGGTCGTTTTATGTTACTC
>NW_013867861.1:0-639 GCF_000517525.1 Limulus polyphemus
ATCGGCCGTTTAGTTTAGTCTACTTTGCTCTTCACTTTTTATTTTACCGTTGCTCTCACATTTACCTTTTTAAATTTACATACCTTGCCTGCATTAATTTCCTGCTTTTTCAAGTTAATCCCATAATCCTAGGCCATACGCGGGGTGAAGGAGGATTGTTTAATCTTTGAGCACCCAAGATTAGTAATAGTATTTGTAATAGTAGTTGTAATAGTATTAGTAATAGTAAATTACTAACCTAGATTAGTAATTATTTATTTGGAAATAATTAATTTTAAATCTAAATAACTGCTCCAGTAATCTAAGCTCCAGTAATATACGGTCTTTACTGTTTATGGAGTTACTTTAGTTATATATATATAATTCAACCACTAACTCTAAATACTCGAGTATACTCTGCTCCAGTAATATAGGGTCTTTACTGTTTATAAAGTTGCTTTAGTTATATATATATAATTCAACCACTAACTCTAAACACTTGAGTATACTCAGCTCCAGTAATATAAGGTCTTTACTGTTTATGGAGTTACTTTAGTTATATATATATTTCAACCACTAACTCCAAACACCTGAGTATACTCAGCTACAGTAATATAAGGTCTTTACTGTTTATGGAGTTAGTTATATATATAATTCAAC
>NW_013867862.1:0-322 GCF_000517525.1 Limulus polyphemus
GTTGTTCTACAACCACAAATACTTGGTAGGGAATCAGATGACGTGTTAGTGAAAGAAGTGGAGAGACTAGTTAGAAAATACAACAGAGATGTTACTGACCAATTGCCAGCGTAGCTGCTTTCATTTCGGTCTTGATTAGAAAGTAACATTGTTAAATTTTTGATTATAAAGGAAGTAGCAAACTTGCCACTCATTGAAAAATTTGCGCTGATCACCAGTTTTCCTGACATTTGTACGGTATTAATGCTGTTTCTAACAATCCAGTTCGGAACATTTATCGAGAAGTACCATGGGACAGTAAAGACTTAGTGGATTAATAAGT
>NW_013867863.1:0-322 GCF_000517525.1 Limulus polyphemus
GGATCTTAAGCAAATTTGTTATGGAGGTTTATTGGATCCTTGGGGAGATACATACAAAATTTCAGTTTTGCATTTTGCAGTTTTTATGGGCATTTTTTACCACTACCTCACCTCCTGTGGATATATCTTCATCAAATTTGGTATGGAGATTTATTGGGTCCATGAAGATGTACATATAAATTTTCAGTTTTCCATTTTGCAGTTTTTATGGGCATTTTTGCATTCTTTACAATTACTTATAAGGGAAGCAACTTTTCATGTTCTAAGATAGCCTTTCTTTAATCATGAATTTACATAACTTTCATCCAGGGGATGGGTACTC
>NW_013867864.1:0-323 GCF_000517525.1 Limulus polyphemus
ATTACTAGCTAGCTGAGGTACCCAGCATTGCCCAGGAGATTATATATATATTTGCATTTAGAAGTTTTTAGGCCTACTTATGTTCAAATGAGCAAGCACGCGTGATCCATCAGCACACTGAATAGTTCTTTCTCATCTTCACGCTTCGACACCACCCTTACTGCCACACTTTTTTTTGCGCTTTATCTTCCTCTATAGGCCTCAAAAACATTTTAAAACACTTTACAACCTTCAACCAATCACACCCAGCAAGTGATGACATCATAATGTGACTGTGCCATGATTAGTTGAATAGACAGATCTGTTACAGGACAACAGACACA
>NW_013867865.1:0-320 GCF_000517525.1 Limulus polyphemus
AGATTTTGTTTGTACTATTTAGATATGGATCGTTTTAGTCAGTTTTCCGCGTATATTTTGTCGACTTTTATAACGGTCTTTTAGTCTTCCTTCCTCCAGATTTTGTTGACATTGATAAGGTTCCTTTTAGTCCGTTTTCCAGTAGATTTTTTTGACTTTGAAAACGTGTTTTTAGTTTTCGTCCACTCGATTTTGTCGACTTTCATAACTGTCTTTATAGTCCTTCTTAGACTAGATATTTTCGACTTTGTTAGCGGTATTTTTAGTCTTTCTTACACTATATTTTTATGACTTTTATAATGGTATTTTTATTCCTTCTT
>NW_013867866.1:0-322 GCF_000517525.1 Limulus polyphemus
AACTAATAGGCCTCGTCTCTTAATCAGTTTTTCCACAGAAACTCCCTATATTAAAACTAATAGGCCTCGTCTCTTAACCAGTTTTTCCACAGAAACTCCCTATATTAAAACTTATCAGCCTCGACAATTAACCAGTTTTTCCATAGAAACTCCCTATATAAAAACTTATCAGCCTCGACAATTAACCAGTTTTCCATAGAAACTCCCTATATTAAAACTTATCAGCCTCGACAATTAACCAGTTTTCCCATAGAAACTCCCTATATAAAAACTTATCAGCCTCACCAATTAACCAGTTTTTCCATAGAAACTCCCTATATAA
>NW_013867867.1:0-320 GCF_000517525.1 Limulus polyphemus
CAGGACACATTATTGTTAAATCTTGTGTTTTCGTACTGACAGTACACATTATCGTTGAATATTGTGTCTTCTTATTGACAGTACACAGTATCGTTAAATCTTGTGTCCTTCTTATTGACAGTACACAGTATCGTTAAATCTTGTGTCCTTCTTATTGACAGTACACAGTATCGTAAAATCTTGTGTCTTCTTATTGACAGTACACAGTATTGTTAAATATTGTGCCTTCTTATTGACAGTACACAGTATCGTTAAATCTTGTGTCTTCTTATTGACAGTACACAGTATCGTTAAATCTTGTGTCTTCTTATTGACAGGAC
>NW_013867868.1:0-380 GCF_000517525.1 Limulus polyphemus
TTTCGATACCCGTCATGGGCAGAGCACAGATAGCCCAATGTGTAGATATGTGCTTAACTACAAACAAATAAGCACAAAACTGCACAAAGGGCTATCTATGTGTGCCAACCACTGATATTGAAACCCGATTATTAACATTATAAGCCTTCAGACTTAGCCACTGTGGAGGGGGGAGCTCGTCAGACGGTTTAGTATCGTCGAAGTAACAAACAGACGTGGGGTAACGTAAACTGCACATAAAAATCAATTGAATTATACTATTTGAAATATAAAAAAAAATAGAATACATTCTATGGAAAAAGTAATTCGAAATCTATGTTAATTGATCAGGTGTCAACATTCCTGGGTCAAAGGTTGATCAGGTGTCAACATTCCTGGGT
>NW_013867869.1:0-320 GCF_000517525.1 Limulus polyphemus
GGTCATAGAACGATACTAGCTATTGGGTCCTATTTAATCCAATCGGACTTAAACAAACACATGTAGATATGTTGTAAATATATGATTTAATTAACACATTGGCTGCAGACTAAAGTCAACAGTGGGTCATAGAACGATAATTGTTATTGGATCTATTTAATCCACTCGGACTTTAGGAAACCAATGAAGATATGTTGTAAATAGATGAGTTAATAAACACATTGGCTGCAGACTAAAGTCAACAGTTGGTCATAGAACGATACTAGCTATTGGGTCCTATTTAATCCAGTCGGTCTTAAACAAACACATGTAGATATGTT
>NW_013867870.1:0-421 GCF_000517525.1 Limulus polyphemus
ATCTAAACTTGACTACAAGCGGCTAAACCTGACTAGGAACATCTAAACGTGACTAAAAGCAGCTAAACCTGACTAGGGACATCTAAACTTGACTACAAGTGGCTAAACCAGACTAGGAACATCTAAACTTGACTACAAGCGGCTAAACCTGACTAGGAACATCTAAACTTGACTACAAGCTGCTAAACCTAACTAGGGACATCTAAACTTGACTACAAGCAGCTAAACCTGACTAGGGACATCTAAACTTGACCACAAGCAGCTAAACCTGACTAGGAACATCTAAACTTGACTACAAGTGGCTAAACCAGACTAGGAACATCTAAACTTGACTACAAGCGGCTAAACCTGACTAGGAACATCTAAACGTGACTAAAAGCAGCTAAACCTGACTAGGGACATCTAAACTTGACTAACAAGT
>NW_013867871.1:0-321 GCF_000517525.1 Limulus polyphemus
CGTTAAATCTTGTGTCTTCTTATTGACAGTACACAGTATTGTTAAATCTTGTGTCTTCTTATTGAGAGTACACAGTATTGTTAAGTCTTGTGTCTTCTTATTGACAGTACACAGTATAGTTAAATATTGTGTCTTCTTATTGACAGTACACAATATTGTTAAATCTTGTGTCTTCTTATTGAAAGTACACAGTATGTTAAATCTTGTGTCTTCTTATTGACAGTACACAGTATCGTTAAATCTTGTGTCTTCTTATTGAAGTACACAGTATTGTTAAATCTTGTGTCTTCTTATTGACAGTACACAGTATCGTTAAAATCT
>NW_013867872.1:0-322 GCF_000517525.1 Limulus polyphemus
GGCTTAAGATACAACACACTAATGGTAGTGGGGAGAAGGCTTAAGATACAACACACTAATGGTAGCTTAAGCTACATAATTATTCTCATGGCAGTAGAAAATCTTGGAAGGAGAGATTATTCAAGAATTTATATAAAGTAGAACGTTTTGGTGCTGCTGATGTTGATATGAGCATCATGAAATGTGGCCAGATTCTTTATATTGTTCTATTACCAGCAAAGATGTCCAACTAATGAATTAACTACAACATTTTTATAGATTATACATAACATGTATATATATGTTCTAATTGAGACATGAGCATGATTCAGAGCTACTGAAG
>NW_013867873.1:0-323 GCF_000517525.1 Limulus polyphemus
AATTGATGATTCTTCACCAAATTTGGTATGTAGGTACACTTTAACGTTGCGTAGTAATATGCAGAGTTTTACCTTCCTACTGTTTGTTTTAAAGGAGTTGTGGAACGTTTTGCGTTTTGTACCAGTACGTCGTTCCATTTGGACGGATCATCTCCAAATTTTGTATGAACGTTCGTTGCATACTTGCGTATTTACATGCAAAATTTTAGCCTTCTATTTTAATTTTTCAACTTTTGTGGTCGTTTTATGTAACTCTTTTATTGGCTTTTCTGAAAGCGTATGTGTACTGCAGGGAAGCTTTTGGTTACTGATTCTTTTTCGAT
>NW_013867874.1:0-912 GCF_000517525.1 Limulus polyphemus
TTCCCTCTAGTCTTACACTGCTAAATTAGAGATGGTTAGCGCAGATAGCCCTCGTGTAGCTTTGCGCAAAATTCAAAAACAAACAAACAAACTATCTGCCCTCCCTCTAGTCTTACACTGCTAAATTAGAGACGGCTAGCGCAGATAGCCCTCGTGTAGCTTTGCGCGAAATTAAAAAAAAACAACAAAAACAAAACAAACTTTCTGAAAAGCCAGGGAATCCGATAAATATAATTCGTTTTCTGAATAGTGCAGACAATTCATTTTACCATTTCTATTAATTAGTGCTATCGTTCGTTATAGTTATAAGGCAAGAATTGCACACTTGTTTTCACATTGTCCGATGACGTAACATAGAGGAAATAAAGTCAACAACCTATATTGTCTGTAGTTCTGTTTAAGTGGGTGTAGGATACAAACTCTCCTGAAACGACAAAGCGAGAAGATTGTAATACCAGACTTATCGTCTTTATTACTATTCGCAACTTTTTTGGTAGAAGCCCTTCATCAGGCAGTTTAAACCGGGTTACATAGAAAAAAAGGCCTAGACAGAATCCTCAATGGATTCCTTGCAGGCTCCGACTTCTAGTTTCAAAGTTCTTATCAGACCTTAGAGTCTTTTCTTTTCAGGAAGCTCCTTCTTCTGGTTTCTTACAATTAGTTAATATATAGTTTTAGAATAAAACAACTCACCATATAGTACTTTCATTGAAATCTACCTGATGTATTTGCCTGAAGAATGCGAAAGACTCATCAAGATGCATTGAAAAAATAAACATTGAAATTTGTGTTTTACTGGTTTTGAACGCTGTTTTTCAACCGTTTTAACAGTTGTTTTTGTTATAGACGTGTGTTTTACTGGTTTTGAACGCTGTTTTTCAACCGTTTTAACAGTTGTATTTGTTATAGACG
>NW_013867875.1:0-322 GCF_000517525.1 Limulus polyphemus
TATATTTGATTTGCAATTTTTTATATCACTTTGAGATTTGTATTTATCTTGAGAGAGAGAATGTTTCTCAAGAATTTTACTATAGCACATAAAAATGTTTGGATTTAGGCTTAACAGTCATAGTAACAATATTTTTATAGATGTGTATTACCGTATTTTTCGGAATATAAGACGCGCCCTTATTTTGAAGACAAAGGTTTTTGGGGAAAAAAAGCTACAGTCGCGTTTGAAAGATTTTTATTGAACAAAAATTCAATTTGATACTTTAAAAATTAGTATATATTGTTCTAAACACAAAAGAGCTCAAAACATCAAAATAAGA
>NW_013867876.1:0-322 GCF_000517525.1 Limulus polyphemus
CGCGGTCAGTTTTTGTTGCTCAGAATACGTTTTATTTTAACTAAACCAATTATTGACTGTAACTTTCAGTACCACGTAAGTTGCCCCAAAGATTAAGGCTTAGATGCCATTTTCAACTATCCGGAATCGGTTGTATTTAACTTTGACACTCGGCTGGGGCCGAGTATTACCAGGTAGTCCAATACCCAGCCGGGGCCATGCATCCATACTTATTACTCCAGTTGAAACTAACAGAAGTAATCAATTCTATAAATTAATCGAGTTCATTACCCAGCCAGGGCCATGCATCCCTACTTATTACTTTACTTTAAACTAACAGAAG
>NW_013867877.1:0-322 GCF_000517525.1 Limulus polyphemus
TGTCTTCTTATTGACAGAGCACATTATTGTTAAATCTTGTGTTTTCTTACTGACAGTACACATTATCGTTGAATATTGTGTCTTCATATTGACAGTACACATTATCGTTAAATATTGTGTCTTCTTATTGACAGTACACAGTATCGTTAAATCTTGTGTCTTCTTATTGAGAGTGCACAGTATCGTTAAATCTTATGTCTTCTTATTGACAGTACACAGTATCGTTAAATCTTGTGTCTTCTTATTGACAGTGCACAGTAATGTTAAATCTTGTGTCTTCTTATTGACAGTAAACAGTATCGTTAAATCTTGTGTCTTCTTA
>NW_013867878.1:0-322 GCF_000517525.1 Limulus polyphemus
GACAGATATAGAAACAGATAGTTGAGTCAAGTGTGTGGTAGTGACCGTAAGTAAAGTGCGTGAATCGTTGTGAATTATAGCTTGTGTTTAACTTAAAGTGACTGTGTAAATTCAATGTATTGCAAAGTTGTATTGAGAAAGATTAAACTAGTTTTATTTAAGAAAGGACTTGTATCGCTGAAGTTCCTCTGGAAGAATATTTACGGGAAATTAACAAACGACCAGAGACGTAACAATATTTTTGTACATTTGGAAAGTATATGTATTTAATTGGGATTATTTGTTTAGTTGTATTTGTATGTTTGACTCATAAATAGTATTA
>NW_013867879.1:0-322 GCF_000517525.1 Limulus polyphemus
ATGCAGAGTTTTACCTTCCTACTGTTTGTATTAAAGGAGTTATGGAACGTTTTGCGTTTTGTACCAGTACTTCGGTTCCGATTTAGGACGGATCAGGTCTCCGAAATTTTGTATGAACGTTCGTTGCATACTTGCGTATTTACATGCAAAATTCTAGCCTTCTATTATCATTTTTGCGACTTTTGTGGTCGTTTTATGTTACTCTTTTATTGGCTTTTCTGAAAGCGTATGTGTACTGCAGTGAAGCTTTTTGTTACTGATTGTTTTTCGATTTCTTGTTACCAGAGGGTCCTAAATTGATGATTCTTCACCAAATTTGGTT
>NW_013867880.1:0-322 GCF_000517525.1 Limulus polyphemus
CAATTATTCTAAATTGCTTATTGTTTTATTGTTTTGAATAACTATTTATTTTAATATGTCAGTATGTCAATTATTTTAAGTTGTTTATTGTTTTATTATTTAGAATAACTTTTTATTTTAATATGTCAGTATGTCAATTCTAAATTGCTTATTTCGTTTGTATTTGAGAAACCATTTGACTTAATAAATCATCATGTAAGTTGTTCTAAGTTATAATTTTATATTGTTATTATTTAATTAAGAATTTTATTGAATGTATCAGTTTGTCAATTTTTCTAAGTTATTATTATTTTGTTGTTATTAATTAACTAATCATTTTATT
>NW_013867881.1:0-380 GCF_000517525.1 Limulus polyphemus
TCATATCAGAGCGTGTCTCGTTAAGATTTAAACTTACAGGGAAATTGGGTTTTAAAATGTGAATGTTTTCTTCATTACGAGTATTAAGTTTGTGGTAATGTCCTTGAGAAAAGTTTGTTGAGTTGGGCGTTGTGAAAACAGTTTTTAGTATACGCTGAACAGGTTGACTTTTTCTTGATCCGTTAGAACGCAGTTGTTATTGTAGTTAATAGTGTAGTGGATTTTGAACGAAGAGTGTCTGTAAGTGGTCTTGAATTTGCGTCAGAATAGGAAATAGTTTTATATATTATTATCAATGGACTGACAGAATTGTTGCCAGTGCTCACGTTGTTGTTCTTTGATAATTTTGTTATTTCAGTGTTTGACGTTAACAGGACAGG
>NW_013867882.1:0-322 GCF_000517525.1 Limulus polyphemus
CAGTAGTTTCCCATCTCCGTACAAGAATACCATCTTCAAGCTTCAACTGATCCCATTGTGCCCAATAGTGCTTTGTCACGGGGCTTAGACTAGACACCTTCTCCCAAACAGGGCGCACAACACTCGCTTTTAGAAAATCAATCACTGGCCTCAAATCCTGGTCCCTCTCCTGTTCTGCCCTGATATATATATTTGGTTCCACTTCACCATCATCAACTTCTTCATTCAGCTTGACTTCAGCTTGATGGAACCTAATTATTTCAACCTCTCTGTTAACAGTTACCAGAACTTAGCCTTTGTTATTCCCAAACGTCATATTATC
>NW_013867883.1:0-320 GCF_000517525.1 Limulus polyphemus
ACTTATTGGTGCCTCAGAACACGATGACTGACATTTCTCTTATTGGTGCCTCAGAACACGATGCCTGACATTTCTCTTATTGGTGCCTCAGAACACGATGACTGACATTACTCTTATTGGTGCCTCAGAACACGATATGACTGACATTTCTCTTATTGATGCTTCAGAACACGATGACTGACATTTCTCTTATTGGTGCCTCAGAACACGATATGACTGACATTTCTCTTATTGATGCTTCAGAACACGATGACTGACATTTCTCTTATTGGTGCCTCAGAACACGATGCCTGACATTTCTCTTATTGGTGCCTCAGAAC
>NW_013867884.1:0-319 GCF_000517525.1 Limulus polyphemus
GACTTATTACACACAGATCCGGCATACGTATACAGACTCGGCATAAACGATACGACTTATTACACACAGATCCGGCATACGTATACAGACTCGGCATAAACGATACGACTTATTACACACAGATCCGGCCTACGTACCATAATGATATGCTATACATAATAATAAAGTAGAAAGATTATCATTGTTAGAATTATGAGTCGTTCTAAACCATGGATGATGAATTATGGACTATAGTATAGGTAAATCTGGTCGTATAACCAGTCGGAACGTTGAGACAAGTTGTATTGACTGTCTTGTTTGTTTCGGATATAAAGCTACC
>NW_013867885.1:0-639 GCF_000517525.1 Limulus polyphemus
TAATTGAACTGACACTGTGAAAGATGCCATGAAATCAATAATTGACAGTGGTTAATTTGAACTGACACTGTGAAGATGCCCTGAAATCAATAATTGACAGTGGTTAATTTGAACTGACACTGTGAAGATACCACAAAATAAATAATTGACAGTAGTTAATTTGAACTGACATTGTGGAAATACCATGAAATCAATAATTGACAGTGGTTAATTTGAAATGACACTGTGAAGATGTCACAAAATAAATAATTGACAGTAGTTAATTTGAACTGACATTGTGGAAATACCATGAAATCAATAATTGACAGTGGTTAATTTGAAATGACACTGTGAAGATATCCCCAAAATAAATAATTGACAGTGGTTAATTTGAACTGACACTGTGAAGATGCCATGAAATCAATAATTGACAGTGGTTAATTTGAACTGACACTGTGAAGATGCCATGAAATCAATAATTGACAGTGGTTAATTTGAACTGACACTGTGAAGATACCACAAAATAAATAATTGACAGTAGTTAATTTGAACTGACATTGTGGAAATACCATGAAATCAATAATTGACAGTGGTTAATTTGAAATGACACTGTGAAGATGTCACAAAATAAATAATTGGCAGTAGTTAATTTGAACTGAC
>NW_013867886.1:0-317 GCF_000517525.1 Limulus polyphemus
AGTCATTTTTACTTGATGGAAACCTGACTTTAAGTCCAGAGTTGAAAACCACCTGGCTCCACTTAGGGCATCAAGAGTATCATCAATTCTTGGCAGTGGGTATGAGTCTTTTTCGGTTATGCTGTTAAGAGCCCTGAAGTCCACACAGCAACGTTGGGTCCCATCCTTCTTCTGACTAATACAACGGGAGCTGACCAGGGACTATCTGATTTCTCGACTATCCCTTCCTTAATTAGACCATCCATGACCTTCTCTATCTCTTGTCGCTTTGCTGGAGCTATTTTCCTTGGAGGAATCTTTATTGGACAGTGATTACC
>NW_013867887.1:0-320 GCF_000517525.1 Limulus polyphemus
CCAGATGCTCTATAGGGTTGAGATCTGGACTTCTTGCTGGCCAAGGAAGAGTGTTGACGGATTCATTCTCTAAATAAGCCTTTACTGCCCTAGAGCGATGAGGTCTAGCGTTGTCATCCATGAATAGAGGTCTTGACGCTAACGTGTGGTTGTCAAAATGAGGCACAACTACAGGTGTAAGCACGTCCCTGGTGTACTTTTCGCCAGTAAGGTTGCCATTGATTGTTACCAAATCCAGCTTGCAATCATGCGAGACACAGCCCCATACCATAACTGAGCCCCCACCCAAAACGGAACAGCTGTTGGAACGAAATAGTTTC
>NW_013867888.1:0-318 GCF_000517525.1 Limulus polyphemus
CACAACACACCTACTCTCTAGACTGCATCTTTCAGGTCTGCTCTTCGTAATAGTCTTAGTGTATAAACCTAGACCACAACACACCTACTCTCTAGACTGCATCTTTCAGGTCTGCTCTTCGTAATAGTCTTAGTGTAGAAACCTAGATCACAACACACCTACTCTCTAGACTGCATCTTTCAGGTCTCCTCTTCGTAATAGTCTTAGTGTAGAAACCTAGACCACAACACACCTACTCTCTAGACTGCATCTTTCAGGTCTGCTCTTCGTAATAGTCTTAGTGTAGAAACCTAGACCACAACACATCTACTCTCTAGA
>NW_013867889.1:0-323 GCF_000517525.1 Limulus polyphemus
AGCTAATGTAATATACAGGTCTAACTAGGAAGTATATAACAAGCAGTCAATAATGTAGCTAATGTAATATACAGGTCTAACTAGGAGTATATAGCAAGCAGTCAATAATGTAGCTAATGTAATATACAGGTCTAACTAGGAGTACACAACAAGCAGTCAATAATGTAGCTAATGCAATATACCGGTCTAACTAGGAGTATATAGCAAGTAGTCAATAATGTAGCTAATGTAATATACCGGTTTAACTAGGAGTATATAGCAAGCAGTCAATAATGTAGCTAATGTAATATACAGGTCTAACTAGGAGTATATAACAAGCAGTC
>NW_013867890.1:0-318 GCF_000517525.1 Limulus polyphemus
ACACACTTACGACTTCACTTTTTACCGTAACATGGGTGTTAGTTGAACCTATAGACACACTTAGGACTTCACTTTTTACCGTAACCTGGATGTTAGTTGAACCTATAGACACACTTAGGACTTCACTTTTTACCGTAACCTGGATGTTAGTTGAACCTATAGACACACTGAGGCCTCTAGTTTTTACAGTAACCTGGATGTTAGTTGAACCTATAGACACACTTAGGACTTCACTTTTTACCGTAACTTGGATGTTAGTTGAACCTATAAACACACTTAGGACTTCACTTTTTACCGTAACCTGGATGTTAGTTGAAC
>NW_013867891.1:0-316 GCF_000517525.1 Limulus polyphemus
CGGAGTTTGTGGAGGTGTTGTCGGAAAGAATGGATGGTATCCACCATCAAGTGTGTTCAAACTTGGAAACGTCTGCTGATTCGATGAAGTTAACTTATGATGAGAGATCTACTGAAGTCAGCTTTGTACCAGGAGACAAAGTATGGTTGTGTAATCCCAGGAAGACCAAAGGGAAGTCTCTTAAGTTGTCTTCTCCATGGGAAGGCCCATATGACATAGTGGATCATCTCTCAGACATGACTTTCCGGATAAAATATGGTCAGCGAGGTAAACCAAAAGTGGTGCATGCCAACAGGCTTTGGCGTTATCACGGTCC
>NW_013867892.1:0-322 GCF_000517525.1 Limulus polyphemus
TGCTGTTGTTATTATTGCTGTTATTAAGCGCAAAGCTATACAATGGGCTATTTGTGTTGAAACTTTCGCGGGTATCAAAACACGGTTTTTAGCGCCATAAGCCCTCACACTGATCCCCGAGAGGGCTCTGATTACTGATATTTCCAAACATATTATTTCCATATATTTAACTTCACCTTCTAGTAGTATTTCATTATAGCTTTATTAACTAGAGGGGGGGGGGCTTAGTTTCAGGAAGTTATTATTTCCATATATTTAACTTCACCTTCTAGTAGTATTTCATTATAGCTTTATTAACTAGAGGGGGGGGGCTTAGTTTCAG
>NW_013867893.1:0-619 GCF_000517525.1 Limulus polyphemus
GTACCAGTACTTCGTTCCATTTGGACGGATCTTCTCGAAATTTTTTCAAGAACGTTCGTTGCATACTTGCGTATTTACATGCCAAATTCTAGCCTTCTATTATAATTTTTGCGACTTTTGTGGTCGTTTTATGTTACTCTTTTATTGGCTTTTCTGAAAGCGTATGTGTACTGCAGTGAAGCTTTTTGTTACTGATTGTTTTTCGATTTCTAGTTACCAGAGGGTCCTTAATTGATGATTTTCAACAAATTTGGTATGTAGGTACACTTTAACGTCGCGTAGTAATATGCAGAGTTTTACCTTCCTACTGTTTGTTTTAAAACAAAACGCAAAACGTTCCATAACTCCGTCCAAATGGAACGAAGTACTGGTCGAACGTTCATACAAAATTTCGAGAAGATCGTAAATACGCAAGTTTGCAAATGCAAAATTCTAGCCTTCTATTATCATTTTTGCGACTTTTGTGGTCGTTTTATGTTACTCTTTTATTGGCTTTTTTGATGGCGTATGTGTACTGCAGTGAAGCTTTTGGTTACTGATTGTTTTTCGATTTTTTGTTACCAGAGGGTCCTAAATTGATGATTCTTCACCAAATTTGGTATTTAGGTACACTTTAACG
>NW_013867894.1:0-500 GCF_000517525.1 Limulus polyphemus
TAAGAAGAAAAAGGATTTATCAATACTGTGTACTGTCAATAAGAAGACACAAGAGTTAACGATACTGTGTACTATCATAACAAGTCATAAGATTTAATGATACTGTGTACTATCAAAAGCAAGCCACAAGATTTAACAATACTATGTCCTGTCAATAAGAAGATAAAGGATTTATCAATACTGTGTACTGTCAAACAAAAGACACAAGATTTAACAATACTGTGTCCTGTCAATAATAAGATACATGATTTATCAATAATGTGTACTGTCAATAAGAAGACACAAGATTTAACAATACTGTGTCCTGTCAATAAGAAGATACAGGATTTATCAATACTGTGTCCTGTCAATAAAAAGGTACAGGATTTATCAAACAGTAGGTACTGTACAATAAGAAGAAACATAATTTAACAATACTGTGTCCTGTCAATAAGAAGAAAAAGGATTTATCAATAATGTGTACTGTCAATAAGAAGACACAAGATTTAACGATACTGTGT
>NW_013867895.1:0-322 GCF_000517525.1 Limulus polyphemus
AGAATATTCTTGATTGTATAAGAATTCATCCCCTTTGCTACAACAACCCTAAATCAGTTCAGGTACAAAAGATTAGTTTCAAAGGTCACAAAATTAGTGTAATGGTCTCTGTCTGTGTATAATCAAAGTGGTTTAACTTGACGTCAAGCCACAACTCGCATAGTAATACGACAAACCAACCACGGAGCTTCCCAAACAAGTCAGGGATAAAGTGGCAGAGAAGCACATATCAAGAGAAGGTTACAAGAAAATTTCAAAGTCGCTGATTATCTCTTTGAGTACCATGAAATCCATCATTAAGAAGTGGAATGAGCTTCATACC
>NW_013867896.1:0-320 GCF_000517525.1 Limulus polyphemus
GATGCAATACAAAATTATGAAGTTGAGTTGGGAAGTTCTTCCCCAACCACCATATTCTCCAGATATGGCACCATCAGATTCCCACCTTTTTCGTTCACTGCAACACCATCTTAATGGGAAAACGTATGCAAATGTGGAAGGTGTTAAAGAAGACATTAACATGTTTTTTGCTTCTTTAATCAGGGCATTAACAACCTGACTGTAAGATGGAAAAGCATCATCCATAAGAATGGAGACTATTCCATTTACTAAATGTTTTGTTTTTATATACAAGTTGTTCGGGTTTTTTTTTATATAAAAAAATTGAATTAATTTCTTGA
>NW_013867897.1:0-321 GCF_000517525.1 Limulus polyphemus
TATAGAGCACAGTTTGAGTTACTGGCAGAGATGAATGGATGGACAGAGGAACAGAAAGCTGTATATCTGGCAACGAGCTTGAAGGGACAACCACTGGAAATACTTGGACAGTTGTCAGCAGCCGACAGACACAACTATAGAACACTGGTAGATGCTCTGGAACTCAGGTACAGAACCCAAAACCAGTCAGAAGTCTACAGGGCCAGGTTCAGGACGAGAATCCGTGCTAAAGGGGAGAGCCTGCAAGAGCTGGCACAGGACTTGGAGAGCATGGCACACAAGGCCTGCCCAACTGCACCACCTGATCTCCTCAAGTTGTTA
>NW_013867898.1:0-322 GCF_000517525.1 Limulus polyphemus
TTCCCATTGTATAATAGCAAAGGAACCTAACTGTTGATTTTTATATTTTAATGGCTCTTCTTCCCATTGTATAATAGCAAAGGAACCTAACTGTGATTTTTATATTTTAATGGCTAGTTCTTCCCATTGTATAATAGCAAAGGAACCTTACTGTTGATTTTTATATTTTAATGGCTCTTCTTCCCATTGTATAATAGCAGAGTAACCTAACTGTTGTTTTTATATTTTAATGGCTCTTCTTCCTATTGTATAATAGCAGAGTGACCTGACTGTTGATTTTTATATTTTAATGGCTTTTTTTCCCTATTGTATAATAGCAGAG
>NW_013867899.1:0-320 GCF_000517525.1 Limulus polyphemus
CGTATATAACTGATGAACTTTATTAAAACAATCACATGTATCGTCCTTTTTTGAACGTCCTGGATGTCCAAAGTTTCTGATCCTTATTTAGCCCGATAACATCCTACAAGTTTGGAAAATGCTATCAGGTTTTATTATGCTGAGATGAAGGAATTATGCGTTTTACAACTTTAAATTCCAGATCAACAAAACTCTACAGCATAAAGAATATTAGAATGTCAAATTATTTTATCACATTGATCTATTAAGGGATTGCTCGACTGAAATAAATAACAATATTTATTAAGTGTTTTGTTACAAATTAAACCTTTTGAAGAAAT
>NW_013867900.1:0-317 GCF_000517525.1 Limulus polyphemus
AAACAACAAATTTAAAATTATTTATCTCAGTCTCCCACATTACTGTAGTGATATTGATAAACAGATGGGTGATTTGACAGAAACAAAAAAATAAAATTACTTATCTCTGTCTCCCACATTGCTGTAGTGATATTGATAAACAGATGGGTGATTTGAGAGAAACACAAATTTAAAATTATTTATCTCAGTCTCCCACATTACTGTAGTGATATTGATAAACAGATGGGTGATTTGACAGAAACAAAAAGATAAAATTACTTATCTCTGTCTCCCACATTGCTGTAGTGATATTGATAAACAGATGGGTGATTTGAGAG
>NW_013867901.1:0-316 GCF_000517525.1 Limulus polyphemus
GATTTGACTGATCTTGTAATCACAGTAAAAAAGTAGGAAATAAATATAAATTATGCTGTTTTCATTCTAGAATGACTACAGATTATAACACGAAAACATAAATGTTTAGACTAGATAGCTTAAATCTCATAAAATTGTACATTATATGTATTTATTATATTGACATTTCAGCCATGCCTGGCTAACAATACAGAAGTTACAATGACGTGGCACACATACACTTGTTATCATATCCAATAATATAAAAACTGACCTTAGTCTTTACAAAGTGACTTGTCTTGGCTGTGTTTTAGTAGACTAGTATTTTGTAAAATAC
>NW_013867902.1:0-321 GCF_000517525.1 Limulus polyphemus
GGGACAGGAATTGGCAAAGTTTTGTAATACCCGTCAAGATGACTGGGATGTCTTACTCCCTCCACTGTTGATGACCTATAGGACAGCAGAGCATGAAACCACTGGATACACTCCCGCAAAGTTGATGTTTGGTCGGGAACGTCGGTTGCCAGTGGATCTGTTAACAGGACGCCCACCTTATGAACAGTTGCCTGAGAATGTGTCAGAATTTGTGAAAGTGTTATCGGAAAGGATGAATGCTATTCACCATCAAGTACGTTCAAACTGGAAAACGTCTGCTGATTCGATGAAGTTAACTTATGATAAGAGATCTACTGAAGT
>NW_013867903.1:0-867 GCF_000517525.1 Limulus polyphemus
ATTTTTTTATTTATATAAAATGTAAACCTACACACAGGTCACAAGATCTAGCTAAAATGGAGTAAATATGACACTTGTGTCTTGCAAGTTCACTCCTGATGATGAATTGGTAAACGTCGAAACATGTAGAGTGAAGCTAAGGCGGAGTAAATATGACACTTGTGTCTTGCAAGTTCACTCCTGATGATGAATTGGTAAACGTCGAAACATGTAGAGTGAAGCTAAGACGGAGTAAATATGACACTTGTGTCTTGCAAGTTCACTCCTGATGATGAATTGGTAAACATGTAGAGTGAAGCTAAGACGGAGTAAATATGATGAACTTGCAAGACACAAGTATCATATTTACTCCGTCTTAGCTTCACTCTACATGTTTACCAATTCATCATCAGGAGTGAACTTGCAAGACACAAGTGAGTCTGTCGGTAAGGCGTTAAGTGACTTCCATGAAACCTATAAGGCGTTAAGTGACTTCCATGAAACCTATAAGGCATTAAGCGACATCCATGTCTATCGGTAAGGCGTTAAGTGACTTCCATATCTGAAATAATAAATAAATGAAACACAACGTTAAAATAGATATACAATTAAAAACATTTCAAATTCAGGGCAGTCCATGGCCTCTGAAATATTCACTCTACATGTTTACCAATTCATCATCAGGAGTGGGAAGTCGCTTAACGCCTTAGATAGGTAGACATGGAAGTCACCTAACGCCTTAGATAGGTAGACATGGAAGTCACTTAACGCCTTAGATAGGTAGACATGGAAGTCACTTAACGCCTTAGATAGGTAGACATGGAAGTCACTTAACGCCTTAGATAGGTAGACATGGAAATCACTTAACGCCTTAGAGCGGTAGACATG
>NW_013867904.1:0-322 GCF_000517525.1 Limulus polyphemus
ATATGTTTGGGTGCTTCACGAACTCTCCGATGACCATCGTTTCCAACTTATGAACATTGCCACGTCTCTTCTGGCGCGAAATGCGCGTGAACCATTTTTGAACAGAATTGTCACCGGTGATGAAAAATGGGTTCGCTACGCGAATATTAAACGCCAAAAACAATGGCTCAGTTCTAGACAAAATCCACTTCCGACCCCAAAAACCAGAACTCCATCAGCTAAAAGTGATGCTTTGCGTTTGGTGGAACATCAAAGGAGTAATTCATTTCGAACTCCTTAATCCACAGGGAATTATCAATGCAGAGATCTATAGTCAGCAACT
>NW_013867905.1:0-322 GCF_000517525.1 Limulus polyphemus
TGCAGTGAAGCTTTTGGTTACTGATTGTCTTTCGATTTCTTGTTACCAGAGAGTCCTAAATGGATGATTCTTCAACAAATTTGGTATGTAGGTACACTTTAACGTTGCGTAGTAATATGCAGAGTTTACCTTCCTACTGTTTGTTTTAAAGGAGTTATGGAACGTTTTGCGTTTTGTACCAGTACTTCGTTCTATTTGGACGGATGTTCTCGAAATTTTTTGAAGAACGTTCGTTGCGTACTTGCGTATTTACATGTAAAATTCTAGCCTTCAGTTCTCATTTTTACGACTTTTGTGGTCGTTTTATGTTACTCTTTTTATT
>NW_013867906.1:0-320 GCF_000517525.1 Limulus polyphemus
GCGAACTGCGTTTTTTCTTATATTGTTTTCTTTTTTTATGAACACTATCCTTGGAGTTTAAAAAAAAGTCAGATCTTCTCGCAGCCTATTTATCCATGCCCCAGGTGGACGTACTTCCAATGTCGTCCATAAGAGGCTCTTCGGTAAATAAAACTAATTTTTTCACAGATGTGTGATATACTACAAACACACAAGTACAACTCATCACAATTTGACATTTTCCGTTTTTTCTAAGTGACGCAGTTAACACATGGTCCACAGTATCTTTTGTTAACTTATATTTAATTGTTATAATAATGTACATAAAATGTAAAATGTAA
>NW_013867907.1:0-586 GCF_000517525.1 Limulus polyphemus
GGCATATTCAATACATTTCGTAGCCTACATGTCGGCATATTCAATACATTTCGTAGTCTACATGTCGGCATATTCAATACATTTCGTAGCCTACATGTCGGCATATTCAATACATTTCGTAGCCTACATGTCGGCATATTCAATACATTTCGTAGTCTACATGTCGGCATATTCAATACATTTCGTAGCCTACATGTCGGCATATTCGACATGTAGGCTACGAAATGTATTGAATATGCCGACATGTAGACTACGAAATGTATTGGCATATTCAATACATTTCGTAGCCTACATGTCGGCATATTCAATACATTTCGTAGTCTACCTGTCGGCATATTTAATACATTTCGTAGTCTACATGTCAGCATATTTTATATATTTCGTAGTCTACATGTCAGCATATTTAATATATTTCGTAGTCTGTATGTCAGCATATTTAATATATTTCGTAGTCTACATGTCAGCATATTTAATATATTTCGTAGTCTACATGTCAGCATATTTAATATATTTCGTAGTCTACATGTCAGCATATTTAATATATTTCGTAGTCTACATGTCAGCATATTTAATATATTTCGTAGTC
>NW_013867908.1:0-321 GCF_000517525.1 Limulus polyphemus
TTCCTTTGCTATTATACAATATGAAGAAGAGCCATTAAAATATAAAAATCAACAGTTAGGTTACTCTGCTATTATACAATGGGAAGAAGAGCGATTAAAATATAAAAATTACAGTTAGGTTCCTCTGCTATTATACAATGGGAAGAAGAGCCATTAAAATATAAAAATCAACAGTTAGGTTACTCTGATATTATACAATGGGAAGAAGAAACATTAAAATACAAAAATCATAGTTAGGTTCCTTTGTTATTATACAATGGGAAGAAGGGCCATTAAAATATAAAAATCAACAGTTAGGTTCTTTTGCTATTATACAATGTT
>NW_013867909.1:0-320 GCF_000517525.1 Limulus polyphemus
AAACGAATAATAAGGAAAAATACTTGGAAGTTTAATTATCTCTCAATAGATGGAGAAACAAATAATAAGGAAAATACTTGGAAGTTCAATTATCTCTTATTAGATGGAGAAAAAAATACTTGGAAGTTCAGTTATCTCTAAATAAATGAGAAAAAATTAAAAAAATACTTGGAAGTTAAGTTATCTCTCAAAAGATGGAGAAAAAATAAAGAAAAAATACTTGAAAGTTTAATTATCTCTCAATAGATGGAGAAAAAATACTTGGAAGTTCAGTTATCTCTCAATACAGTGGTCACCAAATTTTTTTCACAGTGGGCCAT
>NW_013867910.1:0-317 GCF_000517525.1 Limulus polyphemus
GGTTTTATCCAGGTTTGTTTGTTTGTTTGTAATTAAGCACAAAGCTATACAATGGGCTATCTGTACTCTGCCCACCACGAGTATCGAAACCTGGATTATAGCGTTGTAAGTCCGCAGACATACCGCTGTGCCACTGGGGGGCTTTTGTCTAGGACTGAGCTATTGTTTTTGGCGCTTAATATTCGCAAAGAGAATCCATTTTTCATCACCGGTGACAGTTATGTCCAAAAATGGTTCACGCGCATTACGCGCCAGAAGAGACTAAGCAACGTTCACATGTTGGAAACGATGATCACCGGAGAGTTCGTGAGGCACCC
>NW_013867911.1:0-321 GCF_000517525.1 Limulus polyphemus
GTGTTAAGTGATAATCGCTGGTTGTGTTAAGTGATAATCGCTGGTTGTGTTAAGTGATAATCGCTGGTTGTGTTGAATGATAATCGCTGGTTGTGTTGAATGATAATCGTTGGTTTTGTTGAGTGATAATCGTTGGTTGTATTAAGTGATGATCGCTGGTTGTGTTGAGTGATGATCGCTGGTTGTGTTAAGTGATGATCGCTGGTTGTGTTAAGTGATAATCGCTGGTTGTGTTAAGTGATGATCGCTGGTTGTGTTAAGTGATGATCGTTGGTTGTTAAGTGATAATCGTTGGTTGTAGTTCGTGATCTTGAAACTCAC
>NW_013867912.1:0-322 GCF_000517525.1 Limulus polyphemus
CATGCCATCTATGACCACGAGCTATAGCGGGTGGGAAAAGCATGGGACCTCTCTCTACTACAACTTGTACCCAACATCAATGTCACAGTGGATTTCTGGAGTAGCAGACAAATGTTCAGCTTGCTTGGAGTCATTGGTAATTTTATATTGAACTGAAAAATGCAAACAGTCATGCTGGATGTCAGCGTTTCAAGGGACATCACACAGCTGATAACATTATAGCTCAATATGATGAAATAATAAATCTCTCTTAACATCAACAACAAGGTGTCATATGTGACATCTGATAATGCATCCAACATGATCAAGGCCGTCTGCTTGA
>NW_013867913.1:0-322 GCF_000517525.1 Limulus polyphemus
TGATTAAGTCAATGGTCAATGTATCCTCCTTGTGTAACAGACAATAAATCGTTCTTTAACGTATCTAATTCGCTTTTAAATTTACAATTTCCATTTGTACCTCTTGCCATTGTTGTTGATTTTCCTGTAGTTGCTGCTGACTTTCTTGCAACTGTTGGAGACTTTCTTCTTGTTTCCTTTCTTGTTCCAGTTGCCACTGCTGTAATCTTTCTCCTTGTTTATTTTCTTTTTCCTCCAACAACTGTTGTAATCTCTCTTCTTGTTTATTTTGTTGTTCGAGCTGCCAGTGTTGCAGGTTTTCTTGCAACTGCTGTTGTCTCTC
>NW_013867914.1:0-323 GCF_000517525.1 Limulus polyphemus
AATACGTAGTGTGTTCGTAATAATTCTTATATAATATAAATGTTGCCTATACTATTTATTGTGCGTAGTGTGTTCGTAATAATTCTTATATGATATAAATGTTGCCTATACTAACTATTTATTGTGCGTAGTGTGTTCGTAATAATTCTTATATAATAGAAATGTTGCCAATACTAACTTTTTATAATACGTAGTGTTCGTAATAATTCTTATATAATAGAAATGTTGCCTATACTAACTTCTTATAATACGTAGTGTGTTCGTAATAATTCTTATGTAATAGAAATGTTAGCCTGTACTAACTATTTATAGTGCGTAGTGTG
>NW_013867915.1:0-596 GCF_000517525.1 Limulus polyphemus
CAGTAACATAACATTGAACATATCCAGCTGGTATAGTAACATAACATTGAACATATCCAGCTGATACAGTAACATAACATTGAACACGTCCAGCTGGTATAGTAACGTAACATTGAACACGTCCAGTTGGTACAGTAACATGACATTGAACATGTCCAGCTGGTACAGTAACATAACATTGAACATATCCAGCTGGTATAGTAACATAACATTGAACATGTCCAGCTGGTACAGTAACATGCATGTTCAATGTTATGTTACTGTACCAGCTGGAAACATTGAACATGTCCAACTGGTACAGTAACATAACATTGAACATGTCCAGCTGGTACAGTAACGTAACATTGAACATGTCCAACTGGTACAGTAACATAACATTGAACATGTCCAACTGGTACAGTAACATAACATTGAACATGTCCAGCTGGTACAGTAACATGACATTGAACATGTCCAGCTGGTACAGTAACATAACATTGAACATATCCAGCTGGTATAGTAACATGACATTGTATCCAGTCATAACATTGAACATGTCCAGCTGGTACAGTAACATAACATTGAACATGTCCAGCTGGTACAGTAACATAACATTG
>NW_013867916.1:0-322 GCF_000517525.1 Limulus polyphemus
CATTATATGATTGTTCGGCATAATGATATTTTCGGAGTTACATTATTTTCTCGTACTAGTCTTATGTTTCAACATGTTGATGATACTTCTTTGGCGCTTAGTGACGTCTCTTCTATAACTCCTGTTCTCCGAATTTGGTAACTTTATGGGAGGGCGTCAGGTAGTCTGATTAATCATGATAAGAGCAAAGGTCTGTGACTAGGGAGTTGGGGTTCTCGGGGAGTGGAGACTTTTGAGGGAATTACCATTTCTTCACAAGTTTTGACGGTTCTTGGTATAGTTTCACCACGATAGAGTTGCGATGTACCGTACGATTGGTTGG
>NW_013867917.1:0-322 GCF_000517525.1 Limulus polyphemus
CAACTACAGAGGTGTTGTTTCCCTTCTTGTATTCAAACAGCATTACATGCCGAATGTGTGTCTCATTGTGGGTCATCAGTAAGGCATTAGAGTATATTAAACATTATATAGGCTACTATAATGTGATATTTAGGCAGTTTGTTTAACTATTATACATGATGTACGTTTTTTTGGGGGATGGTTAATAAAAGTGTTCCAAAAATGCAACATTAATTTCTTGACGACCTAATATATTAAGGGTAAACAAAATGTTAGGATTGAGGTAGGACTCTTGAGGGATGATAAAAGAAGGCTTATATCTGATGATTATGTGATGGCTGGG
>NW_013867918.1:0-320 GCF_000517525.1 Limulus polyphemus
ACTTGTGTCGCTAAAGTTTTGTCGGAACGAATTTACGGAAAATTAACTAATGACTGGAGGCGTAACATTACGTACGTTGGAGAAAGTTTCAAATGGCTCCCAATATCAACTGTACGTTCACCATTTCTATTGCTTCCATTTTTACATTGAGCATAATACTTTGCACTTTTTCTTACCTCATCACGTTCACTGCTACTAGCACTACGTTTGATACTCATTATTGAAGGGTTGCAACGAAACTTTGCGATAAACACACCCATTACAATGAGCACTTACACCGACACCACAGTGCAAGAAAACACTCGAGGACTGGCAACGTT
>NW_013867919.1:0-322 GCF_000517525.1 Limulus polyphemus
CCATATCTGGGATGTGACTTCTAATGGGACTAAATATGTCTCCATTAGGGTTTAGCTGCGGGCTCTGTAATGGGCTTGCCATTGTCTGGGGCTGATTAAGCTAATGGTCAATGTATCATCCTTGTGTAAAAGACAACAGATCGTCCTTTAACGTATCTAATTCGCTTTTGAATTTACTAATGTTTTCCATTTGTACCTCTTGCTATTGTTGTGATTTTCCTGTAGTTGCTGCTGACTTTCTTCCTGTTTCCTTTCTTGTTCCAGTTGCCACTGCTGTAATCTTTCTTCTTGTTTCTTTTCTTTTTCCTCTAACAACTGCTGT
>NW_013867920.1:0-321 GCF_000517525.1 Limulus polyphemus
AACAAACGGAGACGTAACAAATTGGTGTCAGAGAGTGGGACAAAAAAAATGGCAACGAGAAGCGGCAAATCAAACTACAGTTTAGCAGACTTGATGGCAGCAATACAATAGCAACAAAAGAAACAAGAAGAACGAGAAAAGAAACAAGAAGAGAGACAACAGCAGTTGCAAGAAAACCTGCAACAGTGGCAGCTCGAACAACAAAATAAACAAGATATATTACAGCAGTTGTTGGAGGAAAAAGAAAAGAAACAAGAAGAACGAGAAATTAAACAAGAAGGGAGATTACAGCAGTTTGTTGAGGAAAAGAAAATAAACAAG
>NW_013867921.1:0-322 GCF_000517525.1 Limulus polyphemus
ATATAAGTCCTTCCTTAATAAAACTAGTTTATTCTTTCTCAATACAACTTTGCAATACACTTAATTTCCACAGTCACTTTAACTTAAACACACGCTATAATTTACAACGATTCACACACTTTACTTACGGTCACTACCGCTCACTTGACTCAATTATCTGTCTCTATATCCCTCTTCATTCTGCTATTATTCATGCCGTCACTCCTCCTCTCCGCTTTATTTGCCGGGCTTATTTATAAAAATAAAGGGCGTCTGGCAAATATTAGAGTTGCCAGGAACAGTCATGATCCTTCCAGAACTCATGACGTGTTACCAGCGTCAC
>NW_013867922.1:0-394 GCF_000517525.1 Limulus polyphemus
AGGTGTAACTCTAGTTACCGAATTTATAACCACCATACTCATCTTTAGCCTTACTAGGTACAACTGCTCCATTAACACCTAGGTGTAACTCTAGTTTCCGAATTTATTACCACCATAATCATCTTTAGCCTTACTTGGTACAACTACTCCATGAACACCTAGGTGTAACTCTTGTTACAGAGTTTATAACCACCATACTCATATTTAGTCTTATTTCGTAAAACTACTCAATGAACACCTAGGTGTAACAATAGTTACCGAATTTCTAACCACCATACTCATATTTACACTTACTTGGTACAACAACTCCACGAACACCTACGGGTGTAACTATAGTTACCGAATTTATAACCACCATACTCATCTTTAGCGTTATTTGGTACAAGAGCTCCAC
>NW_013867923.1:0-322 GCF_000517525.1 Limulus polyphemus
CTATAACAGAGATATTCTTACTATCTTTCTATCATTACTGTCTATAACAGAGATATTCTTACTATCTTTCTATCATTACTGTGTATAACAGAGATATTCTTACTATCTTTATATCATTACTGTCTATAACAGAGATATTCTTACTATCTTTATATCATTACTGTCTATAACAGAGATATTCTTACTATCTTTATATCATTACTGTCTATAACAGAGATATTCTTACTATCTTTATATCATTACTGTCTATAACAGAGATATTCTTACTATCTTTATATCATTACTGTCTATAACAGATATATTCTTTCTATCATTACTGTCT
>NW_013867924.1:0-324 GCF_000517525.1 Limulus polyphemus
CTCATCTCATATTTAGCCTTACTTGGTACAACTACTCCATGAACACTTAGGTGTAACTCTAGTTACCGAATCAATAACCACCATATTCATCTTTTGCCTTCCTTGGCACAACTATTCCATGAAAACCTATGTGTAACTCTATTTACCGAATTTAGAACCACCATACTCATCTTTAGCCTTACTTGGTACAACTACTCCAAGAACACTTAGGTGTAACTCTAGTAACAGAATTTATAACCATCATACTCATCATTAGCCTTCCTTGGCACAACTATTCCATGAACACCTAGGTGTAACTCTAGTTACCGAATTTATAATCACCAT
>NW_013867925.1:0-323 GCF_000517525.1 Limulus polyphemus
CAATACCAAACACTGTTTATCTAACCATAAGCCAATATCAAACATTGTTCATCTAACCATTAGTCAATACCAAAATTTTTTGTCTAACCATTAGTCAATACCAAACATTGTTTATCTAACCATTATCCAATACCAAACATTTTTTTATCTAACCATTAGTCAATACCAAACATTATTCATCTAACCATTAGTCAATACCAAACATTGTTTTTATCTAACCATTAGTCAATACCAAGCATTGTTCATTTAACCATTAGTCAATACCAAACATTGTTCATCTAAGCATTAGTCGATACCAAGCATTGTTCATCTAACCATCAGTC
>NW_013867926.1:0-321 GCF_000517525.1 Limulus polyphemus
GTAAAATGCCAAGCACACACAGTGTCTATGTGACAGTAAAGCTGGATGGCTAAAGGTGCAACTTTGTCATAGACTCTGTGTCTCAGCAAACCCTAGTGAGAATCAAGATTTTAGATGACGAAGGAGTACCAGAAGCGATACAGAAGCTTTATGGTGTGACAGGACATTCTGCTAGATTGTGGGGACCAGTGTTGGTGACTATTGAGCTCATGGGCATAAAGCACAGAAAGTATACTTGGCTGACATTGACGATCAATGCATATTAGGATTGGACTATCTACTACCAAGGAAGTTTGTAATTGATTTTGATAAATGACGTTT
>NW_013867927.1:0-322 GCF_000517525.1 Limulus polyphemus
GCAAAGTCCCTCAAACCTCTCTGAAAGCCTTTTCTGGCCTTGAATCCAGATGACTGTACCAACCTCAGTACCTCTGTGCTGGACTTAACGTAGGATTCAAATTCGAGAGCTCTGGCCATTGCATCCTGCATGGTAGAGGGGTGTGCTTGCTTCACTTGTATCTTAAGTTGTGGACTGTCCAAGGCATCTACAAACTGATCCCTCAGCAACAACTTGAGGAGATCGGGTGGTGCAGTTGGGTAGGCCTTGTGTGCCATGCTTTACAAGTCCTGTGCCAGCTCTTGCAGGCTCTCCCCTTTAGCACGGACTCTCGTCCTGAATC
>NW_013867928.1:0-322 GCF_000517525.1 Limulus polyphemus
TGAAAATTTTGAAACAAACAAATAATGTAACTTGATTATATGATAATTATACAACGAAACAAATATCAGGTTCTAAATGATGAAACAAACAAATAATGTAACTTGATTATATGATAATTATACAACGAAACAAATATCAGGTTTCTAAATGATGAAACAAACAAATAATGTAACTTGATTATATGATAATTATACAACGAAACAAATATCAGGTTTGTAAATGATGAAACAAACAAATAATGTAACTTGATTATATGATAATTATACAACGAAACAAATATCAGGTTTCTAAATGATGAAACAAACAAATAATGTAACTTAA
>NW_013867929.1:0-324 GCF_000517525.1 Limulus polyphemus
ACTGGTAGGTCTTTTAATACAGATGGATAGTGGCTGGTAGGTCTTTTAATACTTATGGATAGTGGCTGGTAGGTCTTTCATTATATATGGATAGTGGCTGGTAGGTCTTTTATAGAGATGGATGGTAATTGGTAGGTCTTTTAATATAGATGGATGGTAACTGGTAGGTCTTTAATTATAGATGGATAGTGACTGGTAGGTCTTTTAATACAGATAGATAGTGGCTGGTGTGTCTTTTAATACAGATGGATAGTGGCTGATAGGTCTTTCATTATATATGGATAGTGGCTGGTATGTCTTTTAATATAGATGGATGGTAACTGG
>NW_013867930.1:0-322 GCF_000517525.1 Limulus polyphemus
GAGTTTTCTTTGTTGTTCAAACAATGCTGGTCCACGTATCTTTAGCTGAAAAACATGTTTCCTGACATGTGAATTGTTGTGTTGTACAAAGAATGCTGGACGACGTATCTTAAGCTCACTGAACATGTTCATTCACATGTGAATTGTTTTGATGTACAAACAATGCTCCTCCACGAATCTTTAGCACACTGAACATGTTCATTGACATGTGAATTGTTTTGTTGTACAAACAATGCTGGTCAAAGTATCTTTGGTGCACTGGAAACGTTTCTTGACATGTGAAATATTTTATTGTGCAAACAATGCTGGTCCACGTATCTTT
>NW_013867931.1:0-322 GCF_000517525.1 Limulus polyphemus
AGTCAACTATAAGTATCATTTAGTCATTTTCTGGATTCAGTCAACTATAATTATCATTTAGTCATTTTCTGGATTCAGTCAACTATAATTATCATTTAGTCATTTTCTGGATTCAATTTACTATAATTGTTATTTAGCCGTTTTATGGATTCAGTCTACTATAATTATCATTTAGTCATTTTCTGGATTCAGTTTACTATAATTGTTATTTAGTCATTTTCTGGATTCAGTCAACTATAATTATCATTTAGTCATTTTCCGAATCCATCTTACTCTAATTGTTATTTAGTCATTTTCCGGATCCAGTTTACTCTAATTATCA
>NW_013867932.1:0-322 GCF_000517525.1 Limulus polyphemus
CCAGAAGCCATACAGTAACTTTATGGTGTGACAGGGTATTATGCAAGGTTGTGGGGACCAGTATGGGTAACGTTTGAGCTCATGGGCATAAAGGACAGACACAAAGTATACTTGGCTGACATTGAAGACCAATGCATATTAGGGTTTGACTACTTACTACCAATGAAGTGTGTAATTAATTTTGATGAAATGATGTTTGGGAACAATAAAGGCCAAATTCCATTAAGTGTTAAAAGAAAGGTTGAACTAACTAGGTGTCGTCAAGCTGAAGTCAAAGTGACTGAAGGAGTTGATGATGGTGAAATGGAACCAGGTATAGATA
>NW_013867933.1:0-323 GCF_000517525.1 Limulus polyphemus
GAGTACACAGTATCGCTCAATCTTGTGTCTTCTTATTGACAATTGACAGTATCGTTAAATCTTATGTCTTCTTATTGAAAGTACACAGTATAGTTAAATCTTGTGTCTTCTTATTGACAGTACACAGTATCGTTATATCTTTTGTCTTCTTATTGACAGTACACAGTATCGTTAAATCTTGTGTCTTCTTATTGACAGTACACAGTATCGTTAAATCTTGTGTCTTCTTATTAACAGTTTACAGTATTGTTAAAATCTTGTGTCTTCTTATAGAGAGTACAGAGTATTGTTAAATCTTGTGTCTTCTTATTGATAGTACACAG
>NW_013867934.1:0-319 GCF_000517525.1 Limulus polyphemus
CTCTCCAGACCCATATCCTTCCACTGTCCGAAAATTGAGCAAATCTTAATTCGTCTGAGAACAATACGGTCTTCCGAAAGTCCAGAGGCTTGGTCATCATATCACTTGCCCACTTCTTTCGTCTGACTATGTTGGCATGTCTTAATAAGGGCTTCCGTCTAGCTGCTCTGCAACGATAACCCAATCTGTGGAGAATCCGTTGAACAGATTTCGGGCTCATCCCACCATCTTTGGCCACTTCTGCAGTCGTTAATCTGGGATCCATTTCGATGCTCCTCTTGACAGCCCTTTTTTGTCCTCTCCGATGGACCAGAACGAC
>NW_013867935.1:0-322 GCF_000517525.1 Limulus polyphemus
TCAATAAAATGTTTTTAATTCTGTACCAGTTTAACGTTGAATATTATTTATGATTTTAACTTTATAATAAATCTAATTATAGTATTTTGGCAATTGTGTATAAATTTTGACAATAATACAATATAAATATCCAGTAAACATTCCATTCTTATTCAACTGCTCCAAATATATGTTTTTCAACATTTCTATAACCACACATACGAATAATTTATATCATACAATGATATTTTCATAACCACACGTATGAATAATTAATATCATACAATAATATTTTTCTAACCACACATAGGAAAATATCATACAATAATATTGTTGCGTCAGC
>NW_013867936.1:0-644 GCF_000517525.1 Limulus polyphemus
CTACTTGATATTGTCACTAGATACTACTTGATATTGTCACTAGATACTACTTGACATTGTCAGTAGATACTACTTGACATTGTCACTAGATACTCCTTGACATTGTCACTAGATATTACTTGATATTATCACTAGCTACTACTTGATATTGTTACTAGATATTACTTGATATTGTTACTAGATATTACTTGATATTGTTACTAGATATTACTTGATATTGTTACTAGATATTACTTGATATTGTTACTAGATATTACATGACATTGTCACTAGATACTACTTGATATTGTTACTAGATATTACTTGACATTGTCAGTAGACACCTACTTGATATTGTCACTAGATACTACTTGACATTGTCACTAGATACTACTTGATATTTATAGTTATGTTAAGTCAGATATATGTTTTTACATATAAATTCTCTTGTTTCCATCAGTTTATGCCCCCCAGCGGTATGTCTGCGGACTTATAATTATCTAAAACATTTATTTCTTGAGGTGACTTTTTACTTCTTTTCTTTCTTTACCCCCCAATGGCACAGTGGTATGTCTGCGGACTTATACTGCTAGAAACCGGGTTTCGATACCCGTGGTGGGCAGAGCACATATAGCCCATTGTGTAGCTTTGTGCGTAACTTCAAA
>NW_013867937.1:0-322 GCF_000517525.1 Limulus polyphemus
GTATAAGACTCTAATAAGACACATTATAAATGTAATGTTACCCTACATAAAAGTATAAGACTCTAATAAGACACATTATAAGTGTAATGTTACCCTACATAAAAATATAAGACTCTAATAGAACACATTATAAATGTAATGTTACCCTACATAAAAGTATAAAACTCTAATAAGACACATTATAAATGTAATGTTACCCTACATAAAAATATAAGACTCTAGTAAGACACATTATAAATGTAATGTTACCCTACATAAAAATATAAGACTCTAGTAAGACACATTATAAATGTAATGTTACCCTACATAAAAATATAAGACT
>NW_013867938.1:0-320 GCF_000517525.1 Limulus polyphemus
GTACACAGTATTGTTAAATCTTGTGTCTTCTTATTCACAGTACACAGTATGGTTAAATTTATGTCTTCTTATTGACAGTACACTGTATCGTTAAATCTTGTGTCTCCTTATTCGTAGTACACAGTATCGTTAAATCTCTTGTCTTCTTATTGATAAAACACACTATCGTTAAATCTCGTGTTTTCTTATTGATAAAACACACTATCGTAAAATCTCGTGTTTTCTTATTGATAGTACACAGTATTGTCAAATCTTGTGTCTTCTTATTGATAGTACACAGTATTGATAAATCTTGTGTCTTGTTATTGACGGTACACAGT
>NW_013867939.1:0-319 GCF_000517525.1 Limulus polyphemus
ACCTTTCGCTGTCTGCAGCCAGATATGGATGCTCTAGTCCACAACGTCCACATCTTTACCACCTTTCGCTGTCTGCAGCCAGATATGGATGCTCTAGTCCACAACGTCCCACATCTTTACCACCTTTCGCTGTCTGCAGCCAGATGTGGGTGATCTAGCCCACAACGTCCACATCTTTACCACCTTTCGCTGTCTGCAGCCAGATATGGATGCTCTAGTCCACAACGTCCCACATCTTTACCACCTTTCGCTGTCTGCAGCCAGATATGGATGCCCTAGTCCACAACGTCCCACATCTTTACCACCTTTCGCTGTCTGC
>NW_013867940.1:0-321 GCF_000517525.1 Limulus polyphemus
CTACTAAGAATAGCCTGGACCATATTCTGTAAGTCATGCTAGAACTACTAAGAATAACCTGGACCATATTCTGTAAGTCATACTAGAACTACTAAAAATAGCCTGGACCGTATTCTGTAAGTCATGCTAGAACTACTAAGGATAGCCTGGACCATATTCTGTAAGTCATGCTAGAACTGCTAAGAATAGCCTGGACCATATTCTGTAAGTCATACTAGAACTACTAAGAATAGCCTGGACCATATTCTGTAAGTCATGCTAGAACTGCTAAGAATAGCCTGGATCATATTCTGTAAGTCATACTAGAACTACTAAGAATAG
>NW_013867941.1:0-339 GCF_000517525.1 Limulus polyphemus
AAACAATGATAAAGAGATAGACTATATAAACAATGATAAAGAGATAGACTATTTAAACAATGATAGAGATAGACTATTTAAACAATGATAAAGAGATAGACTATTTAAACAATGATAAAGAGATAGACTATTTAAACAATGATAGAGATAGACTATTTAAACAATGATAAAGAGATAGACTATTTAAACAATGATAGAGATAGACTATTTAAACAATGATAAAGAGATAGACTTCGATAACGAGGAACCCACTTTGAGACTAATAATGGCTGGAGACGGCTTGAATGGGTAATGAAGAAAAACTTTAATATAAGTTGATAAGTTGATGATGACAAAACC
>NW_013867942.1:0-492 GCF_000517525.1 Limulus polyphemus
TAGCTAACATAACATACAAAAACACTAATAACACACCAACATCACAAGGTACAAATAATGAAATAGCTAACATAACATACAAAAATGCTAATAACACACCAACATCACAAGGTACAAATAATGAAATAGCTAACATAACATACAAAAACACTAATAACACACCAACATCACAAGGTACAAATAATGAAATAGCTAACATAACATACAAAAATGCTAATAACACACCAACATTATAATGTACAAATAATGAAATAGCTAACATAACATACAAAAATGCTAATAACACACCAACATTATAATGTACAAATGATCAAATAGTTAAATGTTTTTGTATGTTATGCTAATAACACACCAACACCTTGTGATGTATGTTATGTTAACTATTTCTAATAACACACCAACATTATAATGTACAAATAATCCAAATAGTTAACATAACATACCAAAAATGCTAATAACCACACCAACATTATAATGTACAAATAATCAAAA
>NW_013867943.1:0-529 GCF_000517525.1 Limulus polyphemus
TCTTTATAGTCTTTCTTTCACTAGATTTTGTTGACTTGGATAACTGTCTTTTTAGTCCTTCTTCCACTAGATTTTGTTAACTTTGATAACGGTATTTTTAGTAATTCTTACACTAGATTTTGTGTCATTCATAATGGTCTATTGGAAGAAGGACTAAAAAGACAGTTATCAAGGTCGAAAACATCTAGTGAAAGAAAGACTAAAAAGATTTTGTTAACTTTGATAACGATCATTTTAATCATTCTTACACTAGATTTTTTGACATTCATAATAGTCTTTTTAGTCTTTCTTTCACCAGATTTTTTTGACTTGTATAACTGTCTTTTTATTCCTTCCTCCACTAGATTTTGTTAACTTTGATGACGATCATTTTAATAATTCTTACACTAGATTTTTTTGACATTCATAATGGGTTTTTTTAGTCTTTCTTTCACTAGATTTTGTCGACTTGGATAACTGTCTTTTTAGTCCTTCTTCCACTAGATTTTGTTAACTTTGATAACGTTATTTTTACTAATTCTTACACTAG
>NW_013867944.1:0-322 GCF_000517525.1 Limulus polyphemus
TATCACTAGTAATGTTATACTACTAAATACGGAGTTAACCACCGAGAAAATCTCATCACGAGTAATGTGATAGTAGTGAATATGAAGTTTACCAGCACTTTCATGTGGCGTAAGTAATAACAATTAATTGTTCTATTCATTTCTGATACAGTGAAATCACTTTTTAGTTGTACTTAAATGTTGGCCCGGTATGGCCAGGTGGTTACGGCGCTCGACTAGCAATCTGAGGGTCGCGGGTTCGAATCCCCGTCACTCTAAATATGCTTGTGGGGGCGTTATAATGTGACGGTCAATCCAACTATTCGTTGGTAAAAGAGTTGGC
>NW_013867945.1:0-516 GCF_000517525.1 Limulus polyphemus
CATCAGGTACAAAAACCTTGTCGAAACGTTAGCACATTTGCTGTTATGTTAAACTTATATTAAAGTTTTTCTTCATTACCCATTCAAGCCGTTTCCAGCAATTGTGATTCGTCTCACGTTATCCGGCGCACTTATATACAGGAATAGAGGGCGCCTAGCACATACTGGGTTATTCGTGATGGTCCCCGATCTTTCGAGAATATCATGACGTGTACCCGAGTCACGTGACTACCGCTGTCGTAACAATACCAACAAATTGCCGGAGATCCAAAACGCATTCCGTAACTCAAGACAGTCAATAGAACATTTACTATTTGCTTATCTTGAAAATACCAACAAATTACCAAAGATCCAAAATACATCCTGCAAATTAAGATAAACAACAGACCACTTAATTCGGTTCACAAAAGAAACAACTCATAACTTCAACAAAAAGAATGTACTGTCGCATGCTTTCTCGATGTCGAGAAGTCATTCGACAGTTTCTGGCACAATGATCTAAAGTACTAAATGCGA
>NW_013867946.1:0-802 GCF_000517525.1 Limulus polyphemus
ACCCTTCATTATCGGGAAGTCTGCATATTACTAGTCCCTTCATCACGAGAAGTCTGCATGTTACTAGTCCCTTCATCACGAGAAGTCTGCATGTTACTTGTCTTTTCATCACGAGAAGTCTGCATGTTACTAGTCCCTTCATCACGAGAAGTCTGCATGTTACTAGTCCCTTCATCACGAGAAGTCTGCATATTACTAGTTCCTTCATCACGAGAAGTCTGCATGTTACTAGTCCCTTCATCATGGGACGTCTGCATGCTACTAGTCCCTTCATCATGGGACGTCTGCATGCCCCGTTACTAGCCCCTTCATTACGGAAAGTCTGCATGTACTAGTCCCTTCATCATGGGACGTCTGCATGCTACTAGCCCCTTCATTACTGGAAGTCTGCATGTTACTAGTCCCTTCATCACGAGCCCCTTCAGTACGGAAAGTCTGCATGTTACTAGTCCCTTCATCACGAGAAGTCTGCATGTTACTAGTCCCTTCATCACGGGAAGTCTGCATATTACTAGTCCCTTCATCACGGGATGTCTGCATGTTACTAATCCCTTCATCACGGGAAGTCTGCATGTTACTAGCATCTTCAACACGGGACGTCTGCATGTTACTAGCCCCTTCATCACGGGACGTCTGCATGTTACTAGCCCCTTCATTACGGGAAGTCTGCATGTTACTAGTCCCTTCATCATGGGACATCTGCATGTTACTAGTCCCTTCATCACGAGAAGTCTGCATGATACTAGTCCATTCATCACTGGAAGTTGCATGTTACTAGCCCCTTCATTACTGGAAGTCTGCA
>NW_013867947.1:0-323 GCF_000517525.1 Limulus polyphemus
CCCCTAGTGGCACAGCGGTACGTCTGCGGACTTACAACACCAGAAACTTGTTTTCGATACCCGTTGTGGGAAGAGTACAGATAGTTCATTGTGCAGCTTTGTGCTTAATTACAAACAAACAAACAACTCTTAAAGCTATAACGCCAGAAACCGGTTTCAATACCCTCGGTGGGCAAAGCGCAGATAGCCCATTGTGCAGCTTTGTGCTTAATTACAAACAAACAAACAACTCTTAAAGCTATAACGAACCAGAAACCGGTTTCAATACCCTCGGTGGGCAAAGCGCAGATAGCCCATTGTGTAGCTATGCATTTAAACACAAA
>NW_013867948.1:0-553 GCF_000517525.1 Limulus polyphemus
GCAGTTGTTAGAGGAAAAAGAAAAGAAACAAGAAGAACGAGAAAAGAAACAAGAAGAAAGATTACAGCAGTGGCAAGAAAACCTACAACAATGGCACATCGAACAGCAAAATAAACAAGAGAGATTACAGCAGTTGTTGGAGGAAAAAGAAAAGAAACAAGAAGAACGAGAAAAGAAACAAGAAGAGAGACTACAGCAGTGGCAATTGGAACAAGAAGGGAAACAAGAAGTACAAATGGAAAACATCAGTAAATTTAAAAGCGAATTAGACGTCTATTGTCTTTTACACAAGGAAGATACATTGAATATCGACTAATCAGCTCCCAGACAATGGCAAGCCCCTTAAAGAGCCCGCAGCTAAACCCTAATGCAGACATATTCAGTCCCGTTAGAAGTCACATCCCAGATATGAATGTCAGTAATAGGAGTGATCCAGTGCGAAGGAAGCCACAGGAATACGATGGGAAAGCACCGTGGGAAGCATATAGAGCACAGTTTGAGTTACAGGCAGGGATGAACAGATGGACAGAGTAGCAGAAAGCTGTATATCTGG
>NW_013867949.1:0-323 GCF_000517525.1 Limulus polyphemus
ACTTGGTGGTTTTCTCAGTCATTCTAATGTGACTAGCACCATTTCTTTCTTTTGAACCAAGATTTCAATGAGGTAGGTTGTGTCTTTAGTCTGCTCAAAATTTCATATTTTTTTAGGGTAAAATACATCTTAGTTACTAAGCTTGATAAGTTATAGTTGAATTCTATGGTACTGATGTAGTAATTTATGATTTTTTAGTTATTCAAATATATATATAAGCTTAGCAACCTACGTCAAGCAGCAAACAAGTACAAAGGTCATAACTAGAAGAGATAATTGTTTACTTTACTTTTTTATTTACTGTTCTATGTAGGAAAAATATG
>NW_013867950.1:0-464 GCF_000517525.1 Limulus polyphemus
TGTCAAAGATCAACATTAAACAACAGTAGATATTAACGACATTTAAACAAGTAGTAACATACCAGTATCAAAGGCCAACATTAAACAACAGTAGATATTAACGACATTCAAACAGGTAGTAACATACCAATGTCAAAGATCAACATTAAACAACAGTAGATATTAACGTCATTTAAACAAGTAGTAACACACCAGTGTCAAAGAAAAACATTAAACAACAGTAGATATTAACGACATTTAAAAAGGTAGTAACATACCAGTGTCAAAGACCAACATTAAACAACAGTAGATATTAACGACATTTAAACAAGTAGTAACACACCAGTGTCAAATACCAACATTAAACAACAGTAGATATTAACGACAGTTTAAAGGTAAGATACTACCTAATGTCAAAGACCAACATTAAACAACACATTAACGGCATTTAATTACTACCTGTCCATACCAATGTCAAAGACCAA
>NW_013867951.1:0-569 GCF_000517525.1 Limulus polyphemus
CAAAGACAAAAGGAGAGACAAGAAGTTATTGCAGTATACAGTGGAGTGAGACAAAAGGAGAGACAAGAAGTTATTGCTTCATGCAATGGAGCGAGACAAAGGAGGGACAAGAAGTTATTGCAGCATACAGTGGAGTGAGAGAAAAGAAGAGACAAGTAGTTATTGCAGCATGCAATGAAGCGAGACAAAGGAGAGACAAGAAATTATTTCAGTATGCAATGGAGCAAAGAGAAAAGGAGAGACAAGAAATTATTTCAGCATGCAATGGAGCAAAGAGAAAAGGAGAGAGAAGAAGTTATTGCAGCATACAGTGGAGTGAGACAAAAGGAGAGACAAGAAGTTATTGCAGCATGCAATGGAGCGAGACAAATGGAGAAACAAGAAGTTATTGCAGCATACAGTGGAGTGAGACAAAAGGAGAGACAAGAAGTTATCGCAGCGTATAGTGGAGTGAGACAAAAGGAGAGACAAGAAGTTATTGCAGCATGGAATGGAGCGAGACAAAGGAGAGACACGAAGCTATTGCAGCATACAGTGGAGTGAGACAAAAGGAGAAAGAAGAAGTTATT
>NW_013867952.1:0-322 GCF_000517525.1 Limulus polyphemus
GTTGTTTAATGTTGGCCTTTGACACTAAAATGTTACTACCTGTTTAAATATCATTAATATCTACTGTTGTTTAATGTTGGTATTTGACATTGGTATGTTACTACCTGTTTAAATGTCGTTAATATCTACTGTTGTTTAATGTTGGTCTTTGACATTGGTATGATTCTACCTGTTTAAATGTCGTTAATATCTAGTGTTGTTTAATGTTGGTCTTTGACACTGGTGTGTTACTACCTGTTTAAATGTCGTTAATATCTACTGTTGTTTGATGTTGGTCTTTGACATTGGTATGTTACTACCTGTTTAAATGTTGTTAATATCG
>NW_013867953.1:0-314 GCF_000517525.1 Limulus polyphemus
GACTAATGACATTATTAAATAACAGTGAAGAGTAATGACGTTATTAAGTAACAGTGAAGACTAATGACAGTATTAAGTAACGGTGAAGACTAATGACAGTATTAAGTAACAGAGAAGAGTGATGACAGTATTAAGTAATGGTGAAGACTAATGACATTATTAAGTAACAGTGAAGAGTAATGACAGTATTAAGTAACAGTGAAGACTAATGATATTATTAAGTAACAGTGAAGAGTAATGACGTTATTAACTAACAGAGAAGAGTGATGACAGTATTAAGTAATGGTGAAGACTAATGACATTATTAAATAACA
>NW_013867954.1:0-383 GCF_000517525.1 Limulus polyphemus
CAAATCTTCTTCTACATGTATAAAAATGTAACAAATCTTCTTCTACATGCATAAGAATGTGACAAATCTTCTACATGCATAAGAATATGACAAATCTTCTACATGTATAAGAATGTGACAAATCTTCTACATGTATAAGAATGTGACAAATCTTCTTCTACATGTATAAAAATGTGACAAATCTTCTACATGCATAAAAATGTGACAAATCTTCTTCTACATGCATAAGAATATGACAAATCTTCTACATGTATAAGAATGTGACAAATCTTCTACATGTATAAAAATGTGACAAATCTTCTTCTACATGTATAAGAATGTGACAAATCTTCTTCTACATGTATAAGAATGTGACAAATCTTCTTCTACATGTATAAGAATGT
>NW_013867955.1:0-322 GCF_000517525.1 Limulus polyphemus
TATTGTGAGAGAGGTTGTGTGTTAGCAGGAGTATTGTGAGAGAGGTTGTGTGTAAGCAGGAGTATTGTGACCTAGATTGTGTTAGCAGGAGTATTGTGACAGAGGTTGTGTTTTAGCAGGAGTATTGTGACAGAGATTGTGTTTTAGCAGGAGTATTGTGACAGAGGTTGTGTTTTAGCAGGAGTATTGTTACAGAGATTGTGTTTTAGCAGAAGTATTGCTACAGAGATTGTGTTTTAGCAGGAGTATCGTGACAGAGATTGTGTTTTAGCAGGAGTATTGCTACAGAGATTGTGTGTTAGCAGGAGTATTGTGACAGAGG
>NW_013867956.1:0-321 GCF_000517525.1 Limulus polyphemus
ATATTAGGATTGGACTATCTACTACCAAGGAAGTTTGTAATTGATTTTGATAAAATGACGTTTGGGAACAACAAAGGCCAAGTTCCTGTAATTGTTAAAAGAGAGATTGAACTAATTAGGTGCCATCAAGTTGAAGTCAAGCCGACTGAAAGAGTTGATGATGATGAAGTGGAACCAAACATAGATATCAAAGCAGAACAGGAGAAAGACCAAGATTTGAAGCCAATGATTGATTTTCTAAAAGCAAGTGTTTTGCACCCTGCTTGGAAGAAGGTGTCTAGTCTAAGCCCTGTGACAAAGAACTATTGGGTACAATGGGAC
>NW_013867957.1:0-322 GCF_000517525.1 Limulus polyphemus
GTGAAATAATCCATCACTACACAAATGTACCTGTTTTCTGCACGAGTTTGGGGCAAAGGACCAACAATGTCAACGGCTACTATTTTCCTTGGTGTGCCGAAGCACGTCCCTTATGCTTTGGTATCCGTTTTGCACAACATGTACTGCAGGTCCTGCACTATTCTTCCACATTTTGCCTCATACCTATACAGTAAAATCTCTGTCGTAGGTGACTCAATGTCTTCTTAACTCCGAGATATCCGCCTGTTAAACTATCATGGGATTGACGCAGCACAACTTCCCGTAACTTTCTCGGTATAACTATTTGCCAGGTCGTCACTTT
>NW_013867958.1:0-322 GCF_000517525.1 Limulus polyphemus
TATCATGGGATTGATGCAACACAACTTCCCGTAACTCTCTTGGTATAACTGCCAGGTCGTCTCCGGAGAAGAATACCATCTTCAAGCCTCAACTGGTCCTACTGTGCCCAAGAGTTCTTTGTCACAGGGCTTAGACTAGACACTTTCTCCCAAGCAGGGCGCAAAACACTTGCTTTTAGGAAATCAATCATTGGCTTCAAATCTTGGTCTTTCTCCTGTTCTGCCTTGATATCTATATTTGGTTCCACTTCACCATCATCAACTCCTACAGTCGGCTTGATGGCACCTGGTTAGTTCAACCTCTCTTTTGCAGCAATGTCTG
>NW_013867959.1:0-635 GCF_000517525.1 Limulus polyphemus
GTTGTTTCCATAATTATTATCCGTTTAACACAAAGTGGTGTAAAGTGAAACTTAGAGGAATGTTGTTGTTGTAGCCTACAAATGGCAATTTTCACACGTTCTCAACAATGAGAACTTAAAATAATTATAATAAAACAGTTTAGAGAAGTCATGTAATATAAAATTAATGCTCTTTCCACCAGCTTTCTTGGTATTTGATGCTCTAAACACATCATTTGTTCTATTCATCGACATGCTCATAAGAATTTCTCTCCCGACTAAAATTAAATTAACTTTTTGGAATAAAAATGAATTATTTTCAAATCACAATAACAATCGTATTCTGCAAGGTACAAGAACCTTTTTCTATCAGTACTTTTAACAAGTATAAGATAATGTAGTGTATTCTGCAAGGTACAAGAACCTTTTTCTATCAGTACATACTTGTTAAAATAAGATAATGTAGTGTATTCTGCAAGGTACAAGAACCTTTTTCTATCAGTACTTGTTAAAATAAGGTAATGTAGTGTATTCTGCAAGGTACAAGAACCTTTTTCTATCAGTACTTGTTAAAATAAGGTAATGTAGTGTATTCTGCAAGGTACAAGAACCTTTTTCTATCAGTACTTGTTAAAATAAGGTAATGTAGTGTATTC
>NW_013867960.1:0-320 GCF_000517525.1 Limulus polyphemus
TGGAGATTATTTCATTTAATAAATGCTTTGTTTTGACATATAAACTGTTCGGGTTTTTTTTTTCATCTAAAAAAAAGCGACATTAATTTCTTGACAACCTAATATTTGAGCTGGCCTTTCATTTTGAGTGAAAATAAAAAGGCTTGACAAACTTTTTTTGAAAGAAATAAATTATTATTCACTAAAAAGAAAACCAAAAACCCGTACTCGCATGTAATGACAGATAGTCCTCACTCCAATTTCTGTAATGGTTAGTCTTGAAGCCTCCTTCCCGCAAGATAGATTACTTCAACAGTAAGAGCTGAATGAGCTCTAAAAGG
>NW_013867961.1:0-318 GCF_000517525.1 Limulus polyphemus
TCTGTCTATATTTGTTACTCTATCTCTCTGTCTATCTATATATTTCCTACTCTATCTCTCTGTCTATCTATATATATTTGTTACTCTATCTCTCTGTCTATCTATATATTTGTTACTCTATCTCTCTGTCTAACTATATATTTGTTACTCTGTCTATCTATATATTTGTTACTCTATCTCTCTGTCTATCTATATATATTTGTCACTCTATCTCTCTATATATATTTGTTACTCTGTCTATCTATATATTTGTTACTCTATTCTCTGTCTATCTATATATATTTGTTACTCTGTCTATCTGTATATTGTTACTCTATC
>NW_013867962.1:0-631 GCF_000517525.1 Limulus polyphemus
ACACAATTCTAGCACTTTGGTACTTTACATTTATATGATACCTTTTAATCCAAACTAGTTTCTGTCTTGACAAGAAAAGAAATTCAGTAATTCTCTCTCTCTTTATCACAGCAGTTCCTCACAGGTTTAACTAAATGTTTGGGAAAAATGAGTATTTAGACTTTTTGTAATTGTATTGTAGTAGGACATTATCTAGGATTTACAGTAAAAAACTCGTGAGAAAAACCAATCTCAGAATGCGTATTGCCTCTACATTCTCACTTAAAAACACATTAACTTCCAGATATGGAATGGGTAAAGTGGCCTACCAAATTTGATGCGGTTCAGCGTGAAAAAAACTTCATAAAACATGCATGGAAAGTTTCAAGGATGAACAAACGAATATATACAATACAATCCACTTTATACCTCAATAAGTGTTAGTAGCAGTACAGTTTGACATCATTCCTAAGCATCTTCTTTCTTTTTTCAATTCACAGATCAGTTTCTCTCTGTATAAAAATACAAGAATAATTCATGATTATATATACATATATGATAGCAAAGAACAAATCCACGAAATTCGCTTTATTTGTTTTCGTTCTTAATAATTTCTTTTATGATTTATTGATAACTTCATATTTATTCTGAA
>NW_013867963.1:0-320 GCF_000517525.1 Limulus polyphemus
TGTAGTTTTGAGCGAAATTCCATAAAAACAAACAAATATAAAATAGGAAGTTAAGAATAAGGACTATTTGAAAACCATTTTTAGAGCTCAGTACCCGGTCTTTCTTAAGACCAAAATGCACACACACCATCTGATAATTATATTATTATTCTGATCGTAACTAGACTTTAGGGAGATTCAAGAGTTTTGGGCAACGTTGGGTACGGAAAACGTACACATTTGCTTCTGCACTTATTTGCCCTCCTGCCCTGATGTTGTGTATAGATCAAAATCGGCTTATTCTCCTACTTTTTTGTGATGTCAGAAAGACACGTATGTTC
>NW_013867964.1:0-323 GCF_000517525.1 Limulus polyphemus
CTGAACTTCTAAGTATTTTTTCTTAATTTTTTCTCCATCTATTCAGAAATAACTGAACTTCCAAGTACATTTTCTTACTTTTTCTCAATCTAGTGAGACAACTGAACTTCCAAGTATTTTTTCTCCATCTATTCAGATAACTGTACTTCCAAGTATTTTTCTTAATTTTTTCTCTATGGATTGAGAGATAACTGAACTTCCACGTGTTTTTCTTAATTTTTCTCTATGGATTGATAGATAACTGAACTTCCACGTGTTTTTTCTTAATAGTTTCCCATCTATTGTGAGATAACATAACTTCGAAGTATTTTTTCATAATTTTT
>NW_013867965.1:0-322 GCF_000517525.1 Limulus polyphemus
CAAGTATTTCTATAAAAGCCTGTAGACTGTTTTAGCTACAAGTATTTCTATAAAAGCCTGTAGAGTGTTTTAGCTACAAGTATTTCTATAAAAGCCTATAGACTGTCTTAGATACAAGTATGTCTATAAAAGCCTGTAGACTGTTTTAGCTACAAGTATTTTTATAAAAACCTATAGACTGTTTTAGCTACAAGTATTTCTATAAAAGACTGTAGACTGTTTTAGCTACAAGTATTTCTATGAAAGCCTGTAGACTGTTTTAGCTACAAGTATTTCTATAAAAGCCTGTAGACTGTTTTAGCTACAAGTATTCTTATGAAAG
>NW_013867966.1:0-652 GCF_000517525.1 Limulus polyphemus
GTAATTATCGGTATTCATTACTGGAAATATCGTAATTTAATTTCCTTGCCTGACAGTTTCTTCAGGAGCTATGAAACTGCAATTGAAAGAGAATACGTCTGCCCTTGGGGAACTATGACTAACAAGAACAACACTTGGCCAGACCTTTAAATAAAACAGATAGATATTTTTGTCTTGACCGACAATACGTTATAAATATGAACAGATATAAGACTAGTTACCTAGTTTTGTAGGGACGTTTCAAATAACTCCAAGAGTAGCATGAGAATTGTCATATTGGAGACAAGAACTAGTCCAAAACTTCTTATATCAGACATGAAAGTTCAAACTGTTAACAATTATTGTCGGTCAAAGCAAAAGTAAAACACCATTCACCGCGCCATATTACACATTTTGAATACCTCCATATTTATAACCCTTTACCTTCTAAAGAATGTATCTATTATCATTGCACTATTTACTACAGCTTGAACTGTCAAATACCGTGGAAAATTATTGTTTGTTTTTTTTTACTATCCACAGTGTAATTAAATATGATTGCAGATCGTGCCTTCACCACATTTCTACTTTTTTTTTGTTTTATTACATTTATGAACGCTGGTTTTAAGGCGATAATGAATCTAGTTGGTTTAAAGATCAAAACGTGTGAAAC
>NW_013867967.1:0-319 GCF_000517525.1 Limulus polyphemus
AAAGATCAGGATATATTTATACAGTGGGGCGTTCCTTCAAATACGAGCCCTGGAGCTACTGCTGACATGGCAGAACGTGTACATTGGGTTCACGACAAATTCGATAAGCTTGTCAAGATATATGGCCTAATACTGACCGCACCTGTGATAGCTCATTTCATTGTTATATATATATATATAGGTTACTACGTGATTCTGATCTGTGGTTTACTACGTTGTAATAATTATATTTTACTACATGACATGTGACTGTAGTTTACTACAGGATTCTAATACTCAATTGCAAGAAGTTTTATAGTTATTACATCTTTTTTTTGTA
>NW_013867968.1:0-322 GCF_000517525.1 Limulus polyphemus
GCTAGACAGAAACTGTCCAGTATTTAGATATATATCAGGGCATCTCTTGGTCTGCTAGACACAAACTGTCCAGTATTTAAATATATATCATAACATCTCTTGATCTGCTAGACAGAAACTGTTCAATATTTAGATACATATATATCAGGGCATCTCTTGGTCTACTAGACAGAAACTGTTCAGTATTTAGATATATATCAGGGCATCTCTTGGTCTGCTAGACAGAAACTGTTCAATATTTAGATATATATCAGGACATCTCTTGGTCTACTAGACAGAAACTGTTCAATATTTAGATATATATCAGGACATCTCTTGGTCT
>NW_013867969.1:0-322 GCF_000517525.1 Limulus polyphemus
GTAACAAATGTCACAGTTTATGGCTGTCTAGTTGCTTTGTGTTTGAGTAACAAATGTCACAGTTTATGACTGTCTAGTTCCTTTGTGTTTAAGTAACAAATGTCACAGTTTATGACTGTCTAGTTCCTTTGTGTTTGAGGTACAAATGTCACAGTTTATGGTTGTCTAATTCCTTTGTGTTTGAGGTACAAATGTCACAGTTTATGGCTGTCTAGTTCTTTTGTGTTTTAGGTACAAATGTCACAGTTTATGGCTGTCTAGTTGCTTTGTGTTTGAGTAACAAATGTCACAGTTTATGGCTGTCTAGTTGCTTTGTGTTTGA
>NW_013867970.1:0-1100 GCF_000517525.1 Limulus polyphemus
TGGCCATTGGAGAGCAAGATGGAAAGGGGATGGGAAGCATACCTCCTAGTGACTCTCCGAATTTTGTCCCATATAGTTTTGGAATTGGTGGTAGAAGAGATGCTAGTAGTGAACTTTTATCCAAGACTCCTTTTGGCTTTGACGTCGAACCTGCCGAGCACGGGCATGAACCCACTAATAAACAATGTGGTTAGAAAGAGTGGGATACCGTCGAAAGGTATCCCAGGCCCGTTTTTGAGCCTTCCGTGCCTCCTGGCAGGCAGGACTCACCATGGACCACGGTATCCTCGGGTGGCAGTGACTGACTGTATTGTCCAGGCGGCTGTTTATTCTATTCCTAAGACCTCGACACGTTTTATCAATAGACGATTGTGTGGTAGACAGACGAATCCTGCCTTGATCCTGCCTCGACAACGATCCTCGGGGCAGTGATCATTTTCCCATCATACTGAGAGAGGTTGGCCATGGTCGATGCCACCCCATCCAAGAAAAACGAGTGAAAAGTGTGTGCCCTCTTTATCCGTGTCCCTCGATATACCCTTGGAGGCTGTAGCCATATGTGTTTCCTTGGGTTGTGCCATCACTGTTTGTTCTCTCTACCTGTCCCCTGGGGAGACTTATGATCAATCGGACCTTGATGCTCTCGTTGACCAGTTGCCACCTCCCTTTTTACTTTTGGGAGACTTAAATGGAGACAACCCCCTCTGGGGTGGTGCTGATATTGATGGGAGGGGTCGTTCCTTTCTCTCTTCAATACTGGAACATACACTTACTTTCATGCACCTAGTCAGTCTTTGACTGCCATTGATCTCTCAATTTGTTCCCCTGTTTCTGGTCGATCAGCAGTGCCACCCCTCCGTGTACCCGCCCATCACACAACCTGTCATTCCGGTACAAGCAAAACTGCCAAAGGGTGACTGTATCGACAGGTTTCAGAAATGTTTCCTGTAAGGAGAGACACGTGGGATGATAGGAGTCAATCAAGGCCTTAATGTCATCGAGATGTGTACGAAAACCTCGACAGTTCCACTGTATCAAAGTGGCCATTTCTATGTATGTTTAAGAGAAGAGAGTGGAGAACCCTTCGGTTTACGACCACG
>NW_013867971.1:0-323 GCF_000517525.1 Limulus polyphemus
CCCGATGGGATGGGTGAAGGATGTTCTAAATCAGATGATAAAATATTTCTGGATTCGGAGCACGAAAACGCTAGTGGTGAGATTGTAAGTAGAAATTTTCTACTGTATATTATTTATGGATAACACTCATCATCTCTAGTTTTTCAAATACTATCTTTAAAATAGTATTCTAATAAAATTTTGACAATAAAACGTTGAAACTTGGGTCCACTATTTGAAAATACGGTGTATAATATTTTCTAATAGAAAAAAAATTAGTTTGTGGGAAGAGAGCAACCACGAATACAAATGAATAGTAGAATAACTCTATATTCTACATAGCT
>NW_013867972.1:0-898 GCF_000517525.1 Limulus polyphemus
ATATTTCTCTATTAATTTTGCGTCAAAAAAAAACTTTTTTCCATTTTCCTAAAAAACTCATATTTTCACCAAAAACCAAAGTCTATAGCCCATGTTTTTTGTCAAATTTTGAAAAAAATTGTTTTTCTTCATATTTCAATACAAAGATGCCCTTGATGTAAGACGTTAAAAATAGAGATCCTTTTATGAAACTTCGAAATAGTTATTTCATAAGCTCTTATCAAAATTTCGGTTAGTGTCGATTTTACTTTTTTGTTTTTGTCTTCATTTGTATTATAAACAAAGAAGAACTTTAAGAATAACATCATTCAAACAAAATTCCAACATATAAAAGGCCATGACGTCTTCTTATCAAATAAACTCCACCTTTTGGATTTTTTTTATCTGGGTTTGCGAAAGTTATTTGTTTTTAGCATTTCTAATGACATAATGTTTTCGTCAATGTTATAATGTCTCAACTTTTAGTTTTCCAATGAAATAAGCACTATCGGATATTTTTCCATTAATTTTGCGTCAAAAAACAATTTTTTCCATTTTCAAAAAAAACTCATATTTTCACCAAAACCAAAGGCTATAGTCGATGTTTTTTGTAAAATTTTGAAAAAATTGTTTTTCTTCATATTTCAATACAAAGATGCCCTTGATGTAAGACTTTCAAAATAAAGATCCTTTTATGAAAATTCCCAATAGTTATTTCCTAATCTCTTCTCAAAATTTCGGTTAGTGTCGATTTTACTCTTGTTGTTTTTTGTCCTCAATTGTATAATAAAGAAAGAAGAGCTTTAAGAATAACATAATTCAAACAAAATTCCAACATATAAGAGGCCATGACGTCTTCTTATCAAATAAACTCAAACTTTTGGATTGTTTTTATCTGCGTTTGCGAAAGTTAATTGTT
>NW_013867973.1:0-313 GCF_000517525.1 Limulus polyphemus
TATATTGTACTTCCTATACAAGTCTACCTTTCTACATATTTCTATATTGTACTTCCTATAAAAGTGTACCTTTCTACATATTTATATATTGTACTTCCTATACAAGTCTACCTTACTACATATTTATATATTGTACTTCCTATAAAAGTCTACCTTACTACATATTTATATATTGTACTTCCTATAAAAGTCTACCTTACTACATATTTATATATTATACTTCCTATAAAAGTCTACCTTACTACATATTTATATATTGTACTTCCTATACAAGTCTACCTTTCTACATATTTCTATATTGTACTTCCTATAA
>NW_013867974.1:0-647 GCF_000517525.1 Limulus polyphemus
AAAATATGCGGTAACATGAAGCAAATGTTACACGAACCAAGTTAGATATAGCTGGTGCTACTCGTGAGCTGTTAGTCCTAGCGAGTGTACCTCGTATAAAAATTTTATTGTTATTATCATTATATTTATTTATATTACCTAAGTTAACCTTATCAAGCCTAAAAGTTTCTATGTTTTACTTTTTTAGTTACTTTTATTATAAATAATTGACAATTTAGCCGAAGAGAAAAATAGTTTTTCCCATGAAAACGTAGTGGGAGCTAAAGCTGAATTTCTAACTACTCTAGTTAGTGATTCAGAGAGTCAGAAAATTTCTACAGAAAGACCGGTTTCTCAGCTGTTCACAAGAAATTATTCTGTGTTATTCCCTACATTATTTACTTTAAACTTTATTCTGTGGACAAATAGCATTGATATGAAGTAGTAGGGCTAACATAGAAGACAGTAGTCGCCAAAATAAACAAAAAAAAACGACGACACAGGTTGGTGATATATTTCTTCTTTTCTTATCAATTCTTTATTTAGGTAACATCACGTGGTATAAAACATATGCCAATCCATCAATTGAATTCTAAGCTATCTATTGGTTATAACTTTCATGGGAGTCGGCCTTAGAAAAATCTATTAACGAATTGTAATTTACAGCG
>NW_013867975.1:0-322 GCF_000517525.1 Limulus polyphemus
TGGTCCACATAATACATCATATTGTACTGGTGGGGTCCACATACTACATCGTATTGTACTGGTGGGGTCCACATACTACATCGTATTGTACTGGTGGGGTCCACATACTACATCGTATTGTACTGGTGGGGTCCACATACTACATCGTATTGTACTGGTGAGGTCCACATACTACATCGTATTGTACTGGTGTGGTCCACATACTACATCATATTGAACTGGTGGGGTCCACATAATACATCATATTGTACTGGTGGGGCCCACATACTACATCGTATTGTACTGGTGGGGTCCACACACTACATCGTATTGTACTGGTGTG
>NW_013867976.1:0-322 GCF_000517525.1 Limulus polyphemus
TAAAAACATACAAGTTATCGGTCCACATGAATACCTGATTCTTCTGGTGTCGCATAAACAGCATTGCCTCCAATAATTCGAATCACAGAAACCTTTAGTTATTGTATGATAAACATAACTCAGTTTTATAAGTTTAGTCCACCTGGCTAATTGTATACAGGATTGAAAGAATAAACGAAGTAGGCATGGACCGAGTATTGGACACTCCCCCTTGTGAAGTTGTACAGAGGAAGTTTTATTACACCGTTCTCATTCCTATCTCGTTTCCTCACTCTTTGGTGCACCGACTCCTACATTTTCAATTTTCTTTTAATAACAATAA
>NW_013867977.1:0-322 GCF_000517525.1 Limulus polyphemus
GGAAAAAGCCACTGTCGAAGAAGAAACTCTACTTTGAGAAGGGAAACGGTGAAGCTCCTGATGAAGTTACTACCACTGATGTGACTGTTACCGACGATAGGACATTTCCTGATGAAGCAGATGAACCCCACGTGAAGCAGAAGCCAACGAGACGGAGACCAGTACGGAAGAAGATACGTCCCGTAAAATTAAGAGACTTTATTGAATTGTAATATTGTGTTTGTAATTCTGTACATTTAATTAAATTATTGTTAATTGTTATTGGTTTAACGTAAGTGGCTATTGTTCGGGACAAACAATACTAAGGAAGGAGCACTGTTAC
>NW_013867978.1:0-526 GCF_000517525.1 Limulus polyphemus
TTAGTCCTATTATGTTTTGATTCAGGAGAGGGAGTGTGTGTTGAATTTTATTACGTTATTAACTAGTCCTATTATGTTTTGATTCAAGAGAGAGAGAGAGTGTGTTGAATTTTAACTGGTCTTTTGATGTTTTTGTAAGAATTATATACTTTGTTTCTACACTAACAACTTTAGAAATTACCAGTTTTAAACTGATTCATAAAGATATTATAACGATACGCAAATAATTCTGTCAGCTATATAAGGAGATGTTGTGTATAATGTATGTCATCTATATAAGGGGATGTTGTTGTGTATAATGTATGTCATCTATATAAGGGGATGTTGTTGTGTATAATGTATGACATCTATATAAGGGGATGTTGTTGTGTATAATGTATGTCATCTATATAAGGATATGTTGTTGTGTATAACGTATATCATCTATATAAGGGGATGCTGTTGTGTATAATGTATGTCATCTATATCAGGATATGTTGTTGTGTATAATGTATGTCATCTATATAAGGGGGATGTTGTTGTGTAT
>NW_013867979.1:0-322 GCF_000517525.1 Limulus polyphemus
GAATATTTAAAAGATTTACACAAATTTAAACATAAACCGATTCCAATATAACGTCTAACCAAGAGGTGTATATTATAATATACACAAATCGATATCAAAATCTTACACAATCTCTGAGATTAACAACAAGAGCTGCAAGACTCTGAAAGAAACATAATTCGGTGAGAGGTGATAAACTGAATGATAGACTGGGTTAAACATTTATTTCATAGATAACTGGACAGTTTTTCTAGGTAAATAATACACAATAATTAATTAGGATTGCCACATATAGTTATTGGAAAATCTCATACACAAACATTGGATTAGTGTATGACTTAAA
>NW_013867980.1:0-322 GCF_000517525.1 Limulus polyphemus
TTTAACAAACATCCATATATTTTTAAGTTTACAAAATCCATAATTTATTTAAATTTCTACCATAAATCCAAAAAACATTGTTTGTTTGGATGTTTTGTCTTGTATATTTTTACCCGATCTGCTTCGTTAGTGCAATCTCTTGATTCTATGTATGATTTTTATCAATATGAATAGAGCTTAGTTTCGAAATAAAATACTCGTTACTTTTGGATCAACATTTAGCCGAAGGTCAATAACTATATTTACTTTTTACATTTACTTTTATACTTTTATAATACTGTCGATAAGTAAGGACGGATTGTTTTTTGTTTTTTTCTGTTTC
>NW_013867981.1:0-321 GCF_000517525.1 Limulus polyphemus
CTAGAGAAAACTGTTAGTCATATGGTGGTGGTGGTTGTTGTGGTGCTAGAGAAAACTGTTAGTTATATGGTGGTGGTTGTTGTGGTGCTTTAGAAAACTGTTAGTTATATGGTGGTGGTTGTTGTGGTGCTTGAGAAAACTGTTAGTTATATGGTGGTGGTTGTTGTGGTGCTAGAGAAAACTGTTAGTCATATGGTGGTGATGCAAGAGAAAACTGTGGTGGTGGTTGTTGTGGTGATAGAGAAAACTGTTAGTTATATGGTGGTGGTTGTTGTGGTGCTAGAGAAAACTGTTAGTTATATGGTGGTGGTTGTTGTGGTG
>NW_013867982.1:0-356 GCF_000517525.1 Limulus polyphemus
AACCTTGAAGAATGTCCTGTCACACCACAAAGCTTCTCTATGGCTTCTGGTACTGCTTTGGGATTTAACACCTTGATGCTCTCAAGGGTTTGCTGAGACGCAGAGTCTATGACAAAGTTGCACCTTTGGCCATCCAGCTTTCTTGTCACATAGACACTGTGTGTGCTTGGCATTTTACACCTAACTGTTGGGACTTTCATGATGGGGGTTGGTGGGCGTCGCTCAACACCCACCACTACTGGTCTCCTTGAGGCCGACTTGTTAGTAACATTCTTCCTACACTGGCTCCTCAAATGTCCGTGCTTTCCACAGTTCCATCAACTTTTCTGGATACCAGCCTTTCCTGCTGTGGCACC
>NW_013867983.1:0-322 GCF_000517525.1 Limulus polyphemus
TATATTTAGCTCCGTTTAGTTCAGGTCTTAGTCTACAAAATAACAATGTATCTTTAGCTCCGTTTAGTTCAGACATTAGTCTACAAAATAACAATGTATCTTTAGCTCCGTTTAGTTCAGACATTAGTCTACGAAATAACAATGTATCTTTAGCTCCGTTTAGTTCAGGCCTTAGTCTACGAAATAACAATGTATCTTTGAAATCTATAGTTCTGACATAATTCATTTGGATAGAATCTTGAACGCAGATGACTGTATTACTACGTCGCATCCTCGACCAGTGTGACCTTCTATACTAGAGATGTTGTCACTTAAGAAATTC
>NW_013867984.1:0-322 GCF_000517525.1 Limulus polyphemus
AAGGTTATACGAGTGGATATAGTTTCAAAGGTTATACGAGTGGATTATAGTTTCAAAGGTTATACGAGTGGATATAGTTTCAAAGGTTATACGAGTGGATGTAGTTTAAAAGGTTATACGAGTGGATGTAGTTTCAAAGGTTATACGAGTGGATATAGTTTAAAAGGTTATACGAGTGGATGTAGTTTAAAAGTTATACGAGTGGATGTAGTTTAAAAGGTTATACGAGTGGATGTAGTTTAAAAGGTTATACGAGTGGATGTAGTTTAAAAGGTTATACGAGTGGATATAGTTTAAAAGGTTATACGAGTGGATGTAGTTT
>NW_013867985.1:0-322 GCF_000517525.1 Limulus polyphemus
ACAGCTAAACCCTAATGCAGACATATTCAGTCCCGTTAGAAGTCACATCCCAGATATGAATGCCAGTAATAGGAGTGATTCAGTGCGAAGGAAGCCACAGGAATTCGATGGGAAGGCACCATGGGAAGCATATAGAGCACAGTTTGAGTTACTGGCAGAGATGAATGGATGAGCTTGAAGGGACAACCACTGGAAATACTTGGACAGTTGACAGCAGCGGACAGACACAACTATAGAACACTGGTAGAGGCTCTAGAACTCAGGTATGGAACCCAAAACCAGTCAGAAGTCTACAGGGCCAGGTTCAGGACAAGAGTCCGTG
>NW_013867986.1:0-420 GCF_000517525.1 Limulus polyphemus
CATAAATCTTCAGCTCTGTGTGTCTGTCTATTGTTTATATAAATATTCAGCTCTGTGTGTCTGTCTATTGTTTATATAAATATTCAGCTCTGTGTGTCTGTCTATTGTTTACATAAATCTTCAGCTCTGTGTGTCTATTGTTTACATAAATCTTCAGCTCTGTGTGTCTATCTATTGTTTACATAAATCTTCAGCTCTGTGTGTCTATCTATTGTTTATATAAATCTTCAGCTCTGTGTGTCTATCTATTGTTTATATAAATCTTCAGCTCTGTGTGTTTCTATTGTTTATATAAATCTTCAGCTCTGTGTGTCTGTCTATTGTTTATATAAATATTCAGCTCTGTGTGTCTGTCTATTGTTTATATAAATCTTCAGCTCTGTGTGTCTATTGTTTATATAAATCTTCAGCTCTGTGTGT
>NW_013867987.1:0-321 GCF_000517525.1 Limulus polyphemus
AAAGAGTAGCCGTTGACATTGCTGGTCCTTTGCCCAAACTCGTACTGGAAACAGGTACATTTGTGTGGTGTTGAATTATTTCACCAAGTGGCCTGAGGCATATGCAATACCAAATCAGGAAGCTACAACTGTAGTTTCGGCTATTAGTGATTTCTTCTTCAGATTTGGAATGCCATACGAACTGCATTCAGATCGAGGCCGTAACTTTGAATCAGCTGTGTTCCATGAATGCTGCAGGTTGTTTGGCATAATATATGGTACTTCACCCGCAGTCTGATGGGATGGTAAGAAAGCACAATTGGACACTGGGACAGGAATTGG
>NW_013867988.1:0-323 GCF_000517525.1 Limulus polyphemus
CAGTACTTATAATATATTTGTTACACAGCGCGTAACTAACAATGTTTTACTGAGCCAGAAGATTGTTGCAGAAGGCTACTCCACAGAACAGTACTTATAATGTATTTATTTTGTCTTACGTTAATAGAAATGTACTGTTGTGCAACGCGTAGTTAACAATGTTTTACTGAGCCAGAAGATTGTTGCAGAAGGCCACTCTACAGAACAGTACTTATAATGTATTTATTTTGTCTGTACGTTAATAGAAATGTACTGTTGTGCAACGCGTAACTAACAATGTTTTACTAAGCCAGAAGATTATTGCAGAAGGCTATTCCACAGAG
>NW_013867989.1:0-886 GCF_000517525.1 Limulus polyphemus
ACAGTTTACAGTATTGTTAAATCTTGTTTCTTCTTATTGAGAGTACACAGTATTGTTAAATCTTGTGTCTTCTTATTGATAGAACACAGTATCGTTAAATCTTGTGTCTTCTTATTGAAAGTACACAGTATTGTTAAATCTTGCGTCTTCTTATTGACAGTACACAGTATCGTTAAATCTTGTGTCTTCTTATTGAGAGTACACAGTATTGTTAAATCTTGTGTCTTCTTTTTGATAGTACACAGTATGGTTAAATCTTGGTCTTCATATTGACAGTACACAGTATCGTTAAATATTTTGTTTCTTATTGACAATTCACAGCTGTGTACTCTCAAGAAGAAGACACAATATTCAAAAATAATGTGTACTGTCAGTAATAAAACACAAGATTTAACAGTAATGTGTCCTGTCAATAAGAAGACACAAGATTTAACAATACTGTTTACTGTCAATAAGAAGACACAAGATTTAACGATAACAAGATTTAACAATACTGTGTACTGTCAATAATAAGACACAAGATTTAGAAATACTGTGTACTATCAATAAGAACACACAAGATTTAACAATAGTCACTAAGAAGACACAAGATTTAACAATACTGTGTACTGTCAATAAAAAGAGACAAGATTGAACAATACTGTGAACTGTCAATAAGAAGACACAAGATTTAAAAATACTGTGTACTATCAATAAGAAGACACAAGATTTTGAAATACTGTGTACTATCAATAAGAACACAAAAGATTTAACGATACTGTGTATTGTCAATAAGAAGACCAAGACTTAACTATACTGTGTACTGTCAATAAGAAGACACAAGATTTAACAATACTGTGTACTGTCAATAAGAAGACTAACGATACTGTGTACTTTATCTTGTGTC
>NW_013867990.1:0-367 GCF_000517525.1 Limulus polyphemus
TACTAGTAATGTTCTGATAATTATACTAGTAATGTTCTTTTACATATACTAGTAATTTTCTGTTACCTATACTACTAATTTCCTGTTACCTATACTAGTAATGTTCTGTTAATTATACTAGTAATGATCTGTTACCTATACTAGTAATGTTCTGTTAATTATACTAGTAATGTTCTGTTAATTATACTAGTAATGTTCTGTTACTTATACTAGTAATGTTCTGTTAATTATGCTAGTAATGTTCTGTTACCTATACTAGTAATGTTCTGTTAATTATACTAATAATGTTCTGTTAATTATACTAGTAATTTTCTGTTACCTATTACTAGTAATGTTCTGTTAATTATACTAGTAATGATCTGTTACC
>NW_013867991.1:0-322 GCF_000517525.1 Limulus polyphemus
TACATGTTTCGACGTTACAACGTCATCCTCCTTTTGAAGGCCATAGAGAGGCCTAAATAAAATGTTTTTGATTGTGTACCAGTTTAACGTTGAATATTATTTATGATTTTAACTTTATACACAAATACCAAAATACTATTATTGCGATGATGCTGAAACGGGTCCGCACTTTCAATTGTGGATGCATTATATAAGTGGCGTTCACTCTTATTCTTCGACTCAAGAAGCCGAACAAATCCCTCGTGGTAGCGGGTGCTACTAAATTATTGGCTATCCTTTGGTCAGTGTTTAAAAATAAGGGGCAACTGTACCTTAAAAGGAA
>NW_013867992.1:0-322 GCF_000517525.1 Limulus polyphemus
CATATATATTACGTTAGCTAACGTTTATAAGTATTATAGTGACATATTAAAATCATATATTACGTTAGCTAACGTTTATAATTATTATAGTGAGATATTAAAGTCATATATTACGTTAGTTAATGTTTATAATTATTATAGTGAGATATTAAAGTCATATATTACGTCAGCTAATGTTTTATAATTATTATAGTGAGATATTAAACACATATATTACGTTAGCTAACGTTTATAATTATTATAGTGAAATATTAAAGTCATATATTACGTTAGCTAACGTTTATAATTATTATAGTGAGATATTAAAATCATATATTACGTT
>NW_013867993.1:0-322 GCF_000517525.1 Limulus polyphemus
AAGACGTTCAAAATGGATATCCTTTCATCAAAATTCCCAGAAGTTATTTCATAATCTGTTATAAAAATTTCGGCTAACTTCCATATCATCGTTCATTTTTGTCTTTAGTTATATTGTAAATAAAGAACAGCTTTAAAAATAAGGTTATTCAAAAAAAATCCCAGCATCTAATAGTCCATAACGTCTTATTATTCATTAAAATCTACCTTTGGGATTGTTTTTACTCATAATTAGCGAAAGTTCATTTTTTTAGCATTTCAGGGGACATAATACTTTTCGTAAATGATATAATGTCTCACTTTTGAGTTTTCCGACGAAACAA
>NW_013867994.1:0-323 GCF_000517525.1 Limulus polyphemus
TATTTACATTCATCAAGCGAAAAAACAAGACTGATTGATTATAATTAATAGCATCAAAAGATTGGCTTGAGCATATAACAGAATTTCCAGATGTATACAATCACTGCTAAATTAGTATGTATCAATACCGATTGATTAGAATTAATAGCATCAAAAGACTGGCTTGAGCATATAACAGAATTTCCAGATGTAAACAATCACTGCTAAATTAGTATGTATCAATACAGATTGATTAGAATTAATAGCATCAAAAGATTGGCTTGAGCATATAACAGCATTTCCAGATGTATACAACCACTGCTAAATTAGTATGTATCGATACC
>NW_013867995.1:0-321 GCF_000517525.1 Limulus polyphemus
GTATGTAGTCTTAGTAGTCTTACTTTAGGTCTGCAACTATATGTATACGTTGTAGTCTTACTTTAGGTCTACAACTGTATGTAGACTTAGTAGTCTTACTTTAGGTCTGCAACTGTATGTAGTCTTAGTAGTCTTACTTTAGGTATGCAACTATATGTATACGTTGTAGTCTTACTTTAGGTCTGCAACTGTATGTAGACACAGTAGTCTTACTTTAGGCCTGCAACTGTATGTATACGTAGTAATCTTACTTCAAGCCTGTAACTGTATGTACACATAGTAGTCAAACATTAGGCCTCAAACTGTATCTATACATAGTAA
>NW_013867996.1:0-322 GCF_000517525.1 Limulus polyphemus
CTACTTAACCAAATATTAGTAAAAGCACTTTTATAATATTTGATTTTTTCCGCTTAAGCAATACCTCTACGTAAGACATTAAAATCAACCATTATGTAACCTACTGAAATATTACTTAACTGCAGCATTAAGAAAATGGAGACATTTTGGTTGATTTAGAAAATACACCGTTAGGTTATAAACAACGTGTAAATAAATTTAGATTTAATGTATAGATTTTTAAAGTTTCACGAGTTAACTCATTACATTTAGTTAATTTAAAAATTTATTGATTTAGAAAAATAACTTACATTTTTACGAGGCTTGCTTATATCTTTGTGTT
>NW_013867997.1:0-322 GCF_000517525.1 Limulus polyphemus
TATACAGCTGGGTAGAGTTAAACAACTAGTGTGATACTTACCACTTGATTCATTGATTCACCCACATGAAACAGCTGGGTAGAGTTAAACAACTAGGGCGATACCTACCATTTGATTCATTGATTCACCCACATTATACAGCTCGGTAGAGTTAAACAACAGGGTGATACCTACCACTTGATTCATTGATTCGCCCACATTAAACATCTGGGTAGAGATAAACAACTAGGGTGACACTTACCACTTGATTCATTGATTCACCCACATTAAACAGCTGGGTAGAGTTAAACAACTAGGGTGATACCTACCACTTAATTTATGG
>NW_013867998.1:0-323 GCF_000517525.1 Limulus polyphemus
GCTGGACTTAATGTAGGATTCAAATTCGAGAGCTCTGGCCATTGCATCCTGCATGGTAAGAGGGGTGTGCTTGCTTCACTTGTATCTTAAGTTGTGGACTGTCCAAGGCATCTACGAATTGATCCCTCAGCAACAACTTGAGGAGATCGGGTGGTGCAGTTGGGCAGGCCTTGTGTGCCATGCTTTCCAAGTCCTGTGTCAGCTCTTGCAGGCTCTCCCCTTTAGCATAGACTCTCGTACTAAACCTAGCCCTGTAGACTTCTGACTGATTTTGGGTTCCGTACCTGAGTTCTAGAGCCGCTACCAGTGCTCTATAGTTGTGT
>NW_013867999.1:0-292 GCF_000517525.1 Limulus polyphemus
GTAATGTGTGTAAAGTCAAGATATACTACCCACGTGGGATTGGGTAATGTAATATGTGTAAAGTCAAGATATACTACCCACGTGGGGGTAATGTAATGTGTGTAAAGTCAAGATATACTACCCACGTGGGGGTAATGTAATATGTGTAAAGTCAAGATATACGACCCACGTGATTGACTATGGTAATGTAATAATGTGTAAAGTCAAGATATACCTACCCACGTGATTGACTATGGTAATGTAATGTGTGTAAAGTCAAGATATACTACCCACGTGATTGACTATGGTAATT
>NW_013868000.1:0-322 GCF_000517525.1 Limulus polyphemus
TTCATAATGCTTGTTTCGAACTGGGGATTCTGCACGCCTGGTGGACTTCTTTATACTTCATCAGTAACCGCTTTAGTAAATATACAAGATCAAGAAAATATATTATCAATCTATCAAAAAACAAAAACTCTGCTTAAGGAAACTGAGACCGAAAGAAAGTGATTAAACCATACTTAGTTTCTAAACACCACAGTCAGCGTAACCGAACTGTCTTTTCCACGAGGTGTGTTTCTAAACACCACAGTCAACGTAACCGAACTGTCTTTTCCGTCGAGGTGTGTTTCTAAACACCACAGTCAGCGTAACCGAACTGTCTTTTCCG
>NW_013868001.1:0-630 GCF_000517525.1 Limulus polyphemus
TGACTGTGTTATCAGTTAGTAGGATTCTGTGCTAGGTTGACTGTGTTATTAGTTAGAAGGATTCTGTGCTAGGTTGACTGTGTTATCAGTTAGTAGGATTCTGTGCTAGGTTGACTGTGTTATCAGTTAGAAGGATTCTGTGCTAGGTTGACTGTGTTATCAGTTAGTAGGATTCTGTTCTAGGTTGACTGTGTTATCAGTTAGAAGGATTCTGTTCTAGGTTGACTGTGTTATCAGTTAGTAGGATTCTGTTCTAGGTTGACTGTGTTATCAGTTAGTAGGATTCTGTTCTAGGTTGACTGTGTTATCAGTTAGAAGGATGTTAGAAGGATTCTGTTCTAGGTTGAAACCTAGAACAGAATCCTTCTAACTGATAACACAGTCAACCTAGAACAGAATCCTTCTAACTGATAACACAGCCACTGTGTTATCAGTTAGAAGGATTCTGTTCTAGGTTGATTGTGTTATTAGTTAGAAGGATTCTGTTCTAGGTTGACTGTGTTATCAGTTAGAAGGATTCTGTGCTAGGTTGACTGTGTTATCAGTTAGAAGGATTCTGTGCTAGGTTGACTGTGTTTCCAGTTAGAAGGATTCTGTGCTAGGTTGACTGTGTTATCAGTTATAAGGATT
>NW_013868002.1:0-353 GCF_000517525.1 Limulus polyphemus
CTATCAATAACAAGCCATAAGATTCAACGATACTGTGTACTATCAATAACAAGCCATAAGATTTAACGATACTGTGTACTACCAATAACAAGCCAAAAGATTTAACAAAACTGTGTACTGTCAATAAGAAGACAAAATATTTAACAATACTGTGTACTGTCAGTAAGAAGTCACAAGATTTAACGATACTGTGTACTATCAATAACAAGCCAGAAGATTAAACGATACTGTGTACTATCAATAACAAGCCATAAGATTTAACGATACTGTGTACTATCAATAACAAGCCATAAGATTGAACGATACTTTGTACTATCAATAACAAGCCACAAGAATTTAACGAAACTGTGTAA
>NW_013868003.1:0-322 GCF_000517525.1 Limulus polyphemus
TCTGATACTACTGATTCACCTTTCATGGTATAACTAAAAGTCTAGGAACCAAGTAACAATGTAACAAACAAGTCAGGTAACAATGTAATTAACAAGTCAAGTAATGATATAACAAAAGGTCAAGTAACAATGTGATTAACAAGTCAAGTAATAATATAACAAACAAGTCAGGTAACAATGTAATTAACAAGTCAAGTAACAATGTAATTAACAAGTCAAGTAATGATATAACAAAAGGTCAAGTAACAATGTGATTAACAAGTCGAGTAATAATATAACAAACAAGTCAAGTAACAATGTAACAAACAAGTCAAGTAACAAT
>NW_013868004.1:0-320 GCF_000517525.1 Limulus polyphemus
CATTGAAAACACGTGACGACTGGCTTGAATTTCAACTTTAGTTTTTTTAGTTGCAAAGTATTTCATACAAACAACCTGTTACGTCTCAGTTTGTTAATTAACTTCCCTTAACTTTGTTCCGACGAAACTTCAGCGACACAAGTTCTCACTTAATAAAACTGGTTTATTCTTTCTGAATATAACTTTGCCGATACACTCAACTTCAACATTCGCGCTAAAACAAACACTATAACAACGAACATGCTCAATAATACTCTCTGACTGCAGTTCAATTACTCATTACCTACACACACACATTCTCCCCCCGTCACCTTGTCACC
>NW_013868005.1:0-449 GCF_000517525.1 Limulus polyphemus
GACTATTATCTGGTTACTTCTGCTATTAAGTAAAATTTTCCGTGACTATTATCTCGATATTTCTGCTATAAAGTAAAATTTTACATAACTATTATCTGGTTATTTCTGCTATAAAGTAAAATTTTTCCATGACTATGATCTCGTTATTTCTGCTATAAAGTAAAATTTTCCATGACTATGATCTCGTTGTTTCTGCAATAAAGTAAAATTTTCCATGACTATTATCTGGTTATCTCTGCTATAAAGTAAAATTTTCCATGACTATTATCTCGTTATTTCTGCTATAAAATAAAATTTTCCATGACTATTATCTGGTTACTTCTGCTATAAAGTAAAATTTATCTGGTTATTTCTGCTATAAAGTAAAATTTTCCATGACTATTATCTGGTTATTTCTGCTATAAAGTAAAATTTTCCATGACTATTATCTGGTTATTTCTGCTATAAAG
>NW_013868006.1:0-322 GCF_000517525.1 Limulus polyphemus
AATATTATTACTGGTAGAAACATTAATTATCTAGTATTATTACTGGCAGAAACATTAATTATCTAATATTATTACTGGTAGAAACATTAATTATCCAGTATTATTACTGGTAGAAACATTACTTATCTAATATTATTACTGGTAGAAACGTTAATTATCTAATATTATTACTAGTAGAAACATTAATTATCTAGTATTATTACTGGTAGAAACATTATTTATCTAGTATTATTACTGGTAGAAACATTAATTATCTAGTATTGTTACTGATAGAAACATTAATTATCTAGTATTATTACTGGTAGAAACATTAATTATCCAA
>NW_013868007.1:0-322 GCF_000517525.1 Limulus polyphemus
ATTTTGTGCAGTATTCAAGGTGTATTTGCTGCTTATTTTGTACAGTATTCAAGGTGTATTTACTGCTTATTTTGTGCAGTATTCAAGGAGTATTTACTGCTTATTTTGTGCAGTATTCAAGGTGTATTGACTGCTTATTTTGTGCAGTATTCAAGGTGTATTTGCTGCTTATTTTATGCTGTATTCAAGATGTATTTACTGCTTATTATGTTCAGTACTCAAGGTGTGTATGTACTGCTTATTGTGTGCAGTACTCAAGGTGTATTTACTGCTTATTTTATGCAGTATTCAAGATGTATTTACTGCTTATTTTATGCAGTAC
>NW_013868008.1:0-318 GCF_000517525.1 Limulus polyphemus
CAGTTACATGTACCCGACTACTTAGTGTTAATCAGTTACATGTATCAGACTACTTAGTTTATTCAGTTACATGTACCGGACTACTTAGTGTTAATCAGTTACATGTACCTGACTAATTAGTTTTATTCAGTTACATGTACCTGACTACTTAGTGTTAATCAGTTACATGTACCTGACTACATAGTTTTATTCAGTTACATGTACCGGACTACTTAGTGTTAATCAGTTACATGTACCTGACTACTTAGTTTTATTCAGTTACATGTACCGACTACTTAGTGTTGATCAGTTACATGTACCCGATACTTAGTGTTAATC
>NW_013868009.1:0-321 GCF_000517525.1 Limulus polyphemus
AAAAAACTTTTTCCAGGTGTATAGTATAGAATTATCAATTCATTTTATGTACAAAACAGAACAAAATAATAGTCTACTAAATAGTATAGAACTATCAATACATTTTATGTACCGAACTAAATAGTAGTCTACTAAATAGTATAGAACTACCAATTCGTTTTATGTACTGAATTAAATAATAGTCTACTAAATGGTCTAGAACTATCAATTAATTTTATGTAATAACTAAACAATAGACTACTAAATAGTATAGAACTATCAATTCATTTTATGTACTGAGCTAAATAACAGTGTACTAAATAGTATAGAATTATCAATTCA
>NW_013868011.1:0-321 GCF_000517525.1 Limulus polyphemus
TAATAATATGCGTATATTAACTAGACTGCATTTACACAAATGTATAATAAAACAATGACGGTTATAGAATAAACAACTTACAGAAATATATGATTAAAACATGTAATAATCATTTCATACGGTAGATTGTATGAATTGTTTCAAACACCTAACGGTCGGTAACGAACCTACTGACCACAGTTTAAACATTTCAAGTTTGTTACCTTTATAAAATTGCGCGCAAGGTGCTTTCTTCTTGATCATTCTGTCCACTAGAGGATGAGGGGCACAAAAAATTCTTTTTTAGTATTTCATCCAATGTTATGTAAAAGTTACAAAATT
>NW_013868012.1:0-322 GCF_000517525.1 Limulus polyphemus
TAGATATGTGTGATAATTCAGCATAGATGTAGATATACGTGATAATTCAGCATAGATGTAGATATGTGTGATAATTCAGCATAGATGTAGATATATGTGATAACTTAGCACAGATGTAGATGTATGTGATAATTCAGCATAGATGTAGATATGTGTGATAATTCGGCATAGATGTAGATATATGTGATAATTCAGCATAGATGTAGATGTATCAAATTATTCTTTATTATCTTCGAAATGAGATATGTAGCCATGGCGACATTGCTCACATATTTGCAGCGACACGCCATTGTATTAGCATAATCAAACCATTCTTATAAAG
>NW_013868013.1:0-322 GCF_000517525.1 Limulus polyphemus
CAGGCATATTAACTCTTTCCATGCGGGGTTGATAAATTACACCAATCTTTTAACCCCAGAATGACAATCAGAGTTTTCATGGAGAGTGATGACTGCTTCGAGTGTAAAATGATTTTCATGTTAAGATTGAAAATACTTTTCTTCATCTGAAAATTTTCAGACTGTTAAATAAATATCAAACGTTTTTTGTTGTTTTCTATTAAACTTCATATTTTATCTATTATTTTCTGTACCCTAGCTCTGTATGTACTTTGTTAATTTCACTGACCTTTTAACCACATTAAATATATATATATATATATATATATATATAAAGATATAT
>NW_013868014.1:0-323 GCF_000517525.1 Limulus polyphemus
GGGTTGGCGGTGGGTGGTGTTGGCTAGCCTTCCCTCTAGTCTATCACTGCTAAATTAGGGACAGCTAGTGCATATAGCTCTCGTGTAGCTGTGCGCGAAATTCCAAAACAAACCAAAACTTATTACCGCGTATATACTTTACTATATAATTATCCCACATATACTTGCTATATGATTACTCCACATATACTTGCTATATAATTACTCCACATATACTTGCTATATGATTACTCCACATATACTTGCTATATGATTACTCCACATGTACTTGCTATATGATTACTCCACATATACTTGATATATGATTACTCCACATATACTTG
>NW_013868015.1:0-510 GCF_000517525.1 Limulus polyphemus
GGAATTAAATAATACAGAACGGTAACGACAAACAATACTGACTTGAGGAATTAAATAATACAGAACGGTAACGACAAACAATACTGACTTGGGGAATTAAATAATACAGAACGGTAAACAACAAGCAATACTGACTTGGGGAATTAAATAATACAGAACGGTAACGACAAACAATACTGACTTGGGGAATTAAATAATACCGAACGGTAACGACAAACAATACTGACTTGAGGAATTAAATAATACAGAACGGTAACGACAAACAATACTGACTTGGGGAATTAAATAATACCGAACGGTAACGACAAACAATACTGACTTTGAATTAAATAATACCGAACGGTAACGACAAACAATACTGACTTGGGGAATTAAATAATACAGAACGGTAACGACAAACAATACTGACTTGGGGAATTAAATAATACAGAACGGTAAACAACAAGCAATACTGACTTGGGGGGGAATTAAATAATACAGAACGGTAACGACAAACAATACTGACTTGGG
>NW_013868016.1:0-318 GCF_000517525.1 Limulus polyphemus
CTAAATCGTGTGTCTTCTTATTGACAGGACACAATATTGTTAAATCTTGTGTTCTCTTACTGACAGTACACATTATCGTTGAATATTGTGTCTTCTTATTGACAGTACACAGTATTGTTAAATCTTATGTCTTTTTATTGACAGGACACATTATTGTTAAATCTTCTGTTTTCTTACTGACAGTACACAGTATCGTTAAATCTTGTGTCTTCTTATTGACAGACACATTATCGTTAAATCTTGTGTTTTCTTATTGACAGTACATAGTATCGTTGAATATTGTGTTTTCTTATTGACAGTACACATTATTGTTTAATA
>NW_013868017.1:0-449 GCF_000517525.1 Limulus polyphemus
CTTATTGATAGTACACAGTATCGTTAAATCTTTTGGCATGTTATAGATAGTACACTGTATCGGTAAAACTTGTGTCTTCTTTTTGACAGTACACAGTATTGTGAAATATTGTGTCTTTTTATTGATAAAATCTTGTGTCTTCTTATTGATAATACACAGTATTGTTAATTATTGTGTCTTCTTATTGACAGTACACAGTATTGTAAATCTTGTATCTTCATATTGACAGTACAGAGTATCGTTAAATCTCGTGTCTTTTTATTGACAGTACACAGTATTGTTAAATCTTGTGTCTTCTTATTGATAGTATACAGTATTATTAAATATTGTGTCTTCTTATTGACAGAACACAGTATTGTTAAATCTTGTGTATTGTTATTGATAGTACACATTATCGTTAAATCTCGTGACTTCTTATTGATAGTACACAGTATTGTTAAATATTGTGT
>NW_013868018.1:0-322 GCF_000517525.1 Limulus polyphemus
GTTCTTCTTGTTTCTTTTCTTGTTTAATTTCTCGTTCTTCTTGTTTCTTTTCTTTTTCCTCTAACAACTGTTGTAATTTCTCTTCTCGTTCTTCTTGTTTCTTTTCTTTTTCTTCTAACAACTGTTGTAATTTCCTTCTCGTTCTTCTTGTTTCTTTTGCTGTTCGTGTATTGCTGCCATCAAGTCTGCTGTAGTTTGATTTGCCGCTTCTCGTTTCCTTTTTTTTTCTATCCCACTTCTGACACCAATTTGTTACGTCTCCGTTTGTTAACTGATTTCCGGTAAATTCGTTCCGACGAAACTTTAGCGACACAAGTCCTTA
>NW_013868019.1:0-880 GCF_000517525.1 Limulus polyphemus
CTTTGTTATATGAAAAAAGTTATAATTACAACAGCATGCCAAACTTCAACACATCATAAGGTCATAAAGACAACGTGTATTCACTTGTTATATAAAATACAATTATAATTACATCAGCATGTCATAGTACACTACATCATATGGTCATAAAGACCCCTTGTATTCACTTGTTATATAAAATACATTTATAATTACAACAGCATGTCATTGTAAAATACAACATAAGGTCATACAGACCACGTGTATTCACTTGTTATATAAAATACAGTTATAATTATAACAGTATGACATAGTACATTAAATCATAATGTCATAAAGACCCCTAAAGGATGTATTGAAGTTTGGCATGCTGTTATAATTAATACTGTATTTTATATAAAAAAGTGAATACACGGGGTCTTTATGACCTTATGATGTGTTATGCAATGACATCTGTTGTAATTATAACTGTATTTTATAAAACAAGTGAATACACGAGGTCTTTATGACCATATGATGTAAGGTACAATGACATGATGTTGTAATTATAACTGTATTTTATATAACAAGTGAATACACGGGGTATTTATGACCTTATGATGTATTGTACACTCACATGCTGTTGTAATTAAAACAGTATTTTATGTAACAAGTGAAAACACGGTCATAAAGACCCCGTGTATTCACTTGTTATATAAAATACAGTTATAATTACAACAGCATATCAAAGTACAATACATCATAAGGTCATAAAGACCACGTGTATTCACTTGTTATATAAAATACAGTGATAATTAAAATAACATGCCAAACTTCAATACATCCTTTAGGTCATAAAGACCCCGTGTATTCACTTGTTATATAAAGTACAGTTATAATTATACAGCGTGTCATTGCATAA
>NW_013868020.1:0-321 GCF_000517525.1 Limulus polyphemus
ATAAACTGAGGATTTTCACCGATATGACTTCTAAAACTTAACGTTAATATAAACTGAGGATTTCCACCGATATGACTTCTAAAACTTAACGTTAATATAAACTGAGGATTTTCACCGATATGACTTCTAAAACTTATCGTTAATATAAACTGAGGATTTTCACCGATATGACTTCTAAAACTTACTTAATATAAACTGAGGATTTTCACCGATATGACTTCTAAAACTTAACATAAACTGAGGATTTTCACCGATATGACTTCTAAAACTTATCGTTAATATAAACTGAGGATTTTCACCGATATGACTTCTAAAACTTAA
>NW_013868021.1:0-380 GCF_000517525.1 Limulus polyphemus
GTTGTAACTCTAGTTACCGAATTTATAACCACCATACTCATATTTAGAATTATTTAGTACAACAACTCACCGAACACCTAGGTGTAACTCTAGTTACCGAATTTATAACCTCCATACTCATCTTTAGCTTTACTTGGTACAACTACACCTCGAACACTTAGGTGTAACTCAATTTACCGAATTGATAACCACCATACTCATCTTTAGCCTTACTTGGTACAACTACTCCACGAACACCTAGGTGTAACTCTAGTTACTGAATTTATAACCACCATACTCATCTTTGGCCTTAATTGGTACAACTACTCCATGAACACTTAGGCGGTAACTAGAGTTACAGATGAGTATGGTGGTTATAAATTTTTAGCATTACTTGGTAA
>NW_013868022.1:0-342 GCF_000517525.1 Limulus polyphemus
TCATCTTTAGCGTTATTTGGTACAACAACTCCACGAATACCTAGGTGTAACTCTAGTTACAGAATTTATAACCACCATACTCATCTTTAGCCTTACTTGGCAAAACTTCTCCATGAACACCTAGATGTAACTATAGTTACCGAATTTATAACCACCATACTCATCTTTAACCTTACTTGTTACAACTACTCCTTAAACACCTAGGTGTAACTATAGTTTCCGAATTTATAACCATCATTCTCATCTTTAGCCTTACTTGGTACAACTACTCCATGAACACCTAGGTGTAACTCTAGTTTCCGAATTTATAACCCCCATACTCATCTTTAGCGTTATTTGGTT
>NW_013868023.1:0-322 GCF_000517525.1 Limulus polyphemus
TTATAAAGCAGATTTTCCTTGTCTTCAGGCGAGAAACCAAATAGGACACAGCATCACCCACAAGTAGTGCTGTGCTCCTATTGGCTGCTTGGAGGCGAGTTTTGGACTGTTCCAGCACCACACCCAAAAACCCTCAGGCGATTGGTCATGGTCAACTGCTGTTATCCGGCTGCCTACTTGCCTGTACTGCTACACCCATGTCCTGTAACTGATACTGCTTCAAAGCACCGTGATGATTCATAAAATCTAAACTTTTCTGTAGCTTCTATAGTGCTACAGAATCGAGGACAACACCCTCTATCCTGTCCTTGTACTTTATCTT
>NW_013868024.1:0-321 GCF_000517525.1 Limulus polyphemus
TTTAGCCTTACTTGGTACAACTACTCCATGAACACTTAGGTGTAACCTAGTTACAGAATTTATAAGCACCAAACTCACCTTTAGCCTTTTTTGGCACAAGTACTCTTTGAACACCTAGGAGTAACTCTATTTACCGAATTTATAACCACCATACTCATTTTTATCCTTACTTGGTACAACTTACTCTATGTACACCTAGGTGTAACTATAGTTACCGAATATAAATACCACCATACTCATTTTTAGCCTTACTTGGTACAACTACGTCATAAACACCGAGGTGTAACTATAGTTACCGAATTTAAACCATCATACTCATCT
>NW_013868025.1:0-322 GCF_000517525.1 Limulus polyphemus
GACAAGCTTTTTTTGACCTCATCCCAGTAACAGACAATTTGAAGTAAAAGTTTCGATATGTCACATGTGCTGCAAACAATCAACAAAACTTCATTGTATTTCTCTGATCTCAGGTCAATGACAAATTTAAACAGCTTAAGATAAATAGGGTGAAAGTATGAGTCTATATAATTCCCTATTCCTTGCATAAAGCTTGAGTTTGTTGATGATGGAAAACAAAAGCTGCAAAATGGAACAACAACTGTACCTTTGCGGAATAACAGGAGCAAACAGGTAACAAAAGGTTGAGTGCTTGCGTCCAAAAGATCCAAGCAGGCAACTG
>NW_013868026.1:0-322 GCF_000517525.1 Limulus polyphemus
TCCAACGTGCCAGTTGTCCCTCTGGGTTCTTTAATGATCTTAACTAGCATAACGCAGCATGGTCTGTCCTGATGGTAAACCTTGCACCATAGAGGTAAGGATGGATATATATCAGACTCTTTACTATAGCAAGGAGTTCCCTCCATGTCACACAGTAGTTCTTCTCTGATCTACTCAGGACCCTACTGAAGTAGGCCACGACATGTTCGTTTTCGCCCACTTTCTGAGACAACACTCCTCCTATTCCGACGTTACTAGCATCACAATCGAGTTTGTACGGCAGTAAGAGATTTGGAAGCTTTAAAAGTGGAGCTGAGGACAG
>NW_013868027.1:0-322 GCF_000517525.1 Limulus polyphemus
CAGTCTTCCTTCTCCAGCATATCTTCCTACATAAGCTGTTCTTTAGCATGTTATTCACTGAAGTGATGGTGTATAGAAACTTGGATTCACAACATCGTTCCCATGAAAACACGTTTAATTATTGTGTTAACATTTTAGTCTTGGTCTGTGAAAGTCTTCGATTATCATATTTAGTTATAAGCATTTTGAAAAATGATGACCAGGCAAACAAAGACGACAACAGTGATGACGGAACACATTCATAATTGGTATTATCTGTATTCTTTCTCGATCAACATCTCTGATAACAATCTACAATATAATTTTAAAACATTACGTAACC
>NW_013868028.1:0-368 GCF_000517525.1 Limulus polyphemus
TTAAAAACATACAGTTCTATAACTTACTAAGACTCGTGCAGTCTTCTTAAAAATCTACAGTTCTGTAATTTACTGAGAGTCATTCAGTCTTTTTAGAATCATACAGTTCTATAACTTATTAAGACTCGTGCAGTCTTCTTAAAAATCTACAGTTCTGTAATTTACTGAGAGTCATTCAGTCTTTTTAGAATCATACAGTTCTATAACTCATTAAGACTCGTGCAGTCTTCTTAAAAACATACAGTTCTGTAATTTACTGAGAGTCATTCGGTCTTCTTAAAAACATACATTCTATAACTTATTAAGACTCATGCAGTCTTCTTAAAATCTACAGTTCTGTAATTTACAAAGAGTCATTCGGTCTTCTT
>NW_013868029.1:0-322 GCF_000517525.1 Limulus polyphemus
AAGACACAAGATTTAACAATATTGTGTACTGTCAATAAGAAAACACAAGATTTAACAATAATGTGTCCTGTCAATAAGAAGACACAAGATTTAACGATACTGTGTACTGTCAAAAAGAAGACACAAGATTTAACGATATTGTGTACTTTCAATAAGAAGACACAAGATTTAACGATACTGTGTACTGTCAATAAAAGACACAAGATTTAACAATACTGTGTACTGTCAATAAGAAATCCTAATATTCAACGATAATGTGTACTGTCAGTAAGAAAACACAAGATTTAACAATAATAAATCCTGTCAAACAGAAGACACAAGA
>NW_013868030.1:0-609 GCF_000517525.1 Limulus polyphemus
GGTTTAATTCACGTAACACCATTGTTGACCACCAACAAGTTTCACGGTTTAATAAACGTAACACCACTGTTGACTACCAAATATCACGGTTTAATTCATGTAACACCACTGTTGACTACCAAACCAAATATCACGGTTTAATTCATGTAACACCACTGTTGACTACCAAACAAGTTTCACGGTTTAATTCACGAAACACCACTGTTGACTACCAAACCAAATATCACGGTTTAATTCACGTAACACTATTGTTGACTACCAAACCAAATATCACGGTTTAATTCATGTAACACCATTGTTGACTACTAAACAAGTTTCACGGTTTAATTCATGTAACACCATTGTTGACTACCAAACAAGTTTCACGGTTTAATTCACGTAACACCACTGTTGACTACCAACAAGTTTCACGGTTTAATTCACGTAACACCACTGTTGACTACCAAATATCACGGTTTAATTCATGTAACACCACTGTTGACTACCAAACAAGTTTCACGGTTTAATTCACGTACCATCATTGTTGACTACCAAACCAAATATCACGGTTTAATTCACGTAACACCATTGTTGACTATCAAACAAGTTCCACGGTTTAATTCACGTAAC
>NW_013868031.1:0-322 GCF_000517525.1 Limulus polyphemus
ACACGTGGTGTTATGAACAACTGTGTAATAAATAGATAAGGTATTATAAGAACAACTATGTAATAAAAACACAGGGTGTTATGGACAACTGTGTAGAAATATTGAGGTTGTTATTAACAACTATGTAGAAATATAGAGGGTACTTTTGATAATAATGTAATAATTACACGTGGTGTTATGAACAACTGTGTAATAAATACATAAGGTGTTATAAGAACAAATATATATTAAATACACCGGGTGTTATGGACAACTATGTAGAAACACAGAGGGTGTTATCGACGACTATATAATAAATATACAGGTTGTTATGGACATCTAT
>NW_013868032.1:0-323 GCF_000517525.1 Limulus polyphemus
GGCTTTTCAGTTTCTGAACTTTGAAAAACCTAAAGAAACTCCTTCTTGTTCCTTCACTGTTTTTACACTATACTCCACAAAAATAAGGCATTTGCAAGCAGAAATAGCAAACCATGCAACAATAACAGAAGTGTAACAAGAACTGTTTAGCATGATTGACATCACAAGCCAACCTTCACTGACTACTGCTATGCTGGAAATTCAAAATTTTAGATCCTTGTATGAACAATACTAATCACTGATTTCTAAATTGATAAAAATCTATGGTGCAAAATATGCATATCTACATATCTGGGTACTTTTCTCATATTACATGCTAAAAC
>NW_013868033.1:0-322 GCF_000517525.1 Limulus polyphemus
AGTATTGTGGTGTGTTAGACACGTTTAGAGGATGAGTATTGTGGTGTGTTAGACACGTTTAGAGGATGAGTATTGTGGTGTGTTAGACACGTTTAGAGGATGGGTATTGCGGTTTGTTAGACAGGTTTAGAGGATGAGTATTGTGGTGTGTATACACATTTACGGGATGAGTATTGTGGTGTGTTAGACACGTTTAGAGGATGAGTATTGTGGTGTGTTATAAACGTTTAGAGGATGAGTATTGTGGTGTGTTAGACACATTTAGAATATAAGTATTGTGGTGTTAGCCACGTTTAGAGGATGAGTATTGTGGTGTGTTAGA
>NW_013868034.1:0-464 GCF_000517525.1 Limulus polyphemus
GGTACAACTACTCCATGAACACTTAGGTGTAACTCTAGTTACAGAATTTTTAACCACCATACTCATCTTTAGCCTTACTTGGTACAACTACTCTATGAACACCTAGGTGTAACTCTAGTTACCGAATTTTTAACCACCATATTCATATTTAGCCTTACTTGGTACAACTACTCCATGAACACTTAGGTGCAACTCTAGTTACAGAATTTATAACCACCATACTCATCTTCAGCCTTAGTTGGTACAAATACTCCATAAAAACCTAGGTGAAACTATAGTTACCAAATTTATTATCACCATACTCATCTTTAACATTACTTGGAACTAGAGTTACACCTAGGTGTTCATGGAGTAGTTGTAAACCGAATGTTTAACCCCTTTACTTATCTTTAGCGTTATTTGGTACAACTACTCCATGAACACCTAGATGTAACTCTAGTTACCGAATTTATAACCACCATACT
>NW_013868035.1:0-324 GCF_000517525.1 Limulus polyphemus
GGGTTATTACCCAACAGTGGGTCTTTACTATAAACCAACAACTGGTTACTAATATAAAACACTGGGTAATTACCCAACAGTGGGTCTTTACTATAAACCAACAACTGGTCACTAATATAAAACACTGGGTAATTACCCAACAGTGGGTCTACTATAAACCAACAACTGGTCACTAATATAAAACACTGGGTAATAACCCAACAGTGGGTCTCTACTATAAACCAACAACTGGTCACTAATATAAAACGATCGGTGAATCACACATATTATAAAACATTAGGACAAGTTAGTCCTACAGTGGGTCTCTACTATAAACCACCAACT
>NW_013868036.1:0-468 GCF_000517525.1 Limulus polyphemus
TATAGTGGCATAACACTTATTGTTAGTTAGATTATAGTGATGAATATCAGACTAGACAGAGAGTGGCATAACACGTATGTTTAGTTAGACTATTGTGATGAATGTCAGACTAGACATATAGTCGCATAACATTTATGTTTAGTTAGACTATTGTGATGAATGTCAGACTAGACATATAGTGGCATAATACTTATGTTTAGTTAGATTATAGTGATGAATATCAGACTAGACATCTTTAGAATAAATACTTTTTATATGAAAGAAAACTAAACAAGGTTTATGATGCCAGACGCATTGATATGATTCCAGGTTACACACTTTGTACATCATTACATCAAACTATTTTATTGATGACAGACTACACACTTTATACATCATTACATCAAACTATTTTATTGATGACAGACTACACACTTTATACATCATTACATCAAACTATTTTATTGATGACAGACTACACACTTTATA
>NW_013868037.1:0-322 GCF_000517525.1 Limulus polyphemus
GATTTAACGATACTATGTACTGTCAATAAGAAGACACAAGATTTAACGATACTGTGTACTGTCAATAAGAAGACCAAGATTTAACTATACTGTGTACTGTCAATAACAAGACACAAGATTTAACAATACTGTGTACTGTCAATAAGAAGACACAAGATTTAACAATACTGTGTACTGTCAATAAGAAGACACAAGATTTAGAAATACTGTAAACTGTCAATAAGAAGACACAACATTTAACGATACTGTGTACTGTCTGTAAGAAAACACAAGATTTAACGATACTGTGTACTGTCAATAGGAAGACACAAGATTTAGAAAT
>NW_013868038.1:0-322 GCF_000517525.1 Limulus polyphemus
GGGCATTATAATGTGACGATCAACCCCACTATTCGTTGATAAAGAGAATCCCAAAAGCTGGCGGTGAGTGTTATTGACTAGCTGCCTTCTCTCTATTCTATTACTACTAAATTAGGGACGGCTAGCGCAGAGAGCCATCGAGTAGCTCTGCATGAAATTCCAAATAATCCAAGTTCTCGGGGACTGTTACCAAAAGGTGTTTATCCTGCTTCATCTGTTTATTATTGATCATTTATGGTATTTCTGTTCTCTATATGTACACCGAATTTTCCAAGTTCATAATATGTTGTGCACCAAGTATCGTTAATTTTAGTGTTTTATC
>NW_013868039.1:0-741 GCF_000517525.1 Limulus polyphemus
CGGAGAAGATGAACCCCACGTGAAGCAGAATCCAATGAGACAGAGACCAGTACAGAGAAGATAGGTCCTGAAAAATTAAGAGACTTTGTTGTATTTTAATTTTGTGTTTGTAAATTCTATACATTTAATTAAGTTATTGTTAATTATGTATTGGTTCAATGTAAGTGGCTATTGTTTGGGACGAACAATACTAGGAAAGGGGCAGTGTTATGACAGCGGAAGTCACATGAAACTTCTGGCGCATTGGCGCTGGTAGCGTGTGCTAGGAGTTTCTCGAATCAAGAAGTTTCCAGACGCCCTCTTTTTTTAGTATATAAGCCCCTCTACATCTATCTATGCAATTTTATCTTTTCTTGCTGACTTTATTTGCCATTCTCTCTCGATACAACTTTGTAATACACAGAATTTCCACAGTCACTTTAACTTAACTACTTATATAAACACACGCTATAATTCACACAGTTCACTTACGGTGCCTCCTGTTCACTTGACCCAATTATCTATGGAACTGCAGTAATACAAGTCATTTCTTAATTAGAATTAGTTTTTTAAATCATGATCTTGGATTTTGCAGAACATGATTTTAAGCCACGCTTGCCCTAAAATTGGTATGAATTCAGTTAGTTATATTGTTGTATTTCAGTTCTAAGTCATACATTCATAACTTGTTTTAGATTTATTCTGTTGTGAACTAACAAACTTGATTTTTTTTTACAGAAATAATGAACATGTCCAGAACAT
>NW_013868040.1:0-316 GCF_000517525.1 Limulus polyphemus
GTTTAGTCAGAAGTTTTATTTACCTTATATGTATATATCGTTGTTAGTGTTTAATCACAAGTTTGTATTTACCATGTATATATATATATATGGTTGTGAATGTTTCATCAGAAGTGTTTATTTACCATATATATATATATATCGTGTGAATGTTTAATCAGAAGTATTTATTTACCATATATATATGTATCGATGTGAATGTTTAATCAGAAGTTTTATTTACCATGTATATGTATATCGTTGAGAATATTTAATAAGAAGTTTTATTTACCATATATACGTCGTTGTGAATTTTTAATCAGAAGTTTTTTACCAT
>NW_013868041.1:0-322 GCF_000517525.1 Limulus polyphemus
ACGAGGTCTTTATGACCATATGATGTAAGGTACAATGACATGATGTTGTAATTATAACTGTATTTTATATAACAAGTGAATACACGGGGTCTTCATGACTTTATGATGTATTGTACAATGACGTGCTGTTGTAATTCTAACTGTATTTTATATAACAAAAGAATACACGGGGTCTTTATGACCTTATGATATATTGAAGTTTGGCATGCTGTTGTAATTATAACTGAATATTATATAACAAGTGAATTCACTGGGTCTTTATGACCTTATCATGTATTATGCAATTACATGCTGTTGTAATTATAACTGTATTTTATATAAC
>NW_013868042.1:0-322 GCF_000517525.1 Limulus polyphemus
GGACATGAACTTAAATTATGAAATGTCAGTATCCTTTGCAAGGCCAACACTGATCTGGATTTATTCATTAAAGAAACTCTCCACATCAAACAACTTTCACCAACACTGAATAACATGCACTCTTCATGTAAATTGCAGATTTTTAATTATGTACAGTATTTTTGTTTGTTACTCCTTCACTCTCTAAGTCTTTTAGTTTTGGTTAAATTATTGTTATTGCAGCAATGTGTTTTAGTTACATAATTAAGAATGATGTAATTCTTTAACTTTGCTTTACATATTGACACTGATGTCTGTAGTATTCCGAAACGTCTATCTGTTT
>NW_013868043.1:0-321 GCF_000517525.1 Limulus polyphemus
GTCTGCTGAGATGCAGAATCTATGACAAAGTTGCACCTTTGGCCATCCAGCTTCCATGTCACGTAGATACTATGTGTGCTTGCCATTTTACACTTAGTTGTTGGGACTTTCACGATGGAGGTTGGTGGGCATCCCTTAGCACCAACCACTACTGGTTTCCCGAAGCTGACTTATTGGTGGTATTTTTCTTACATTGGCTCCTCAGATGTCCTTGCTCCCCGCAGTTCCAACAGCCTTTCTTGGTAGCAGCCTTTACTGCTGTATCGTCTCCCCTGTTTTGAAGTTGCCAGCATTGAGCTCTCTTGTGCCCAGGTTTGTTAC
>NW_013868044.1:0-321 GCF_000517525.1 Limulus polyphemus
CTAGCGTACAGATAATTGACTGTACCGTGAATATTCTAGCGTATAGATAATCGACTAAACCGTGAACATTCTAGCGTATAGATAATGTGTAAACTGTGAACATTCTAGCGTACAGATAATCGACTAAACTGTGAACATTCTAGCGTACAGATAATCGACTAAACTGTGAACATTCTAGCGTACAGATAATTGACTAAACCCTGAATATTCTAGCGTACAGATAATCGACTAAACTGTGAACATTCTAGCGTACAGATAATCGACTAGACTGTGAACATTCTAGCGTACAGATAATCGACTGAACTGTGAACATTCTAGCGT
>NW_013868045.1:0-322 GCF_000517525.1 Limulus polyphemus
TTCTACTCGACAAAAACCCCGCTATCAAGTATTAGGTTACTTCTACTCAACAGAAACCCACTATCAAGTATTAGGTTACTTCTACTCAACAGAAACACGCTATCAAGTATTAGGTTACTTCTACTCAACAGAAACCCACTATCAAGTATTAGGTTACTTCTACTCAACAGAAACCCACTATCAAGTATTAAGTTGCTTCTACTCAGGAACGTCGAGAGCCAACACGGGGCCCGGGGCAAAAATCCTCACCGGGCCCCCTTTTGTCTCTCTCTTTTTTTAACGTTTTCAAGAATTTATTAAAAAGAAGATCCTAAATTAGGAC
>NW_013868046.1:0-321 GCF_000517525.1 Limulus polyphemus
TCACGGCTGAAAGGGCGAGCATGTTTGGTGTGATGTGGATTCGAACCCGCGACCCTCAAATTGTGAGTTGAGCACCCTAACCACCTGGCTATGCCGGGCACATTGAGTATTATATATATATATTTTATGTGTTTGGAGTGATTTGTTATTTCAGTAGTTTCTTTTTAAGCCTCTCAGATAACACACAACTGCGGCAGTGGTAAATTCTGAAATGGTTAAAATCGCTATAAGAAAAGACAACAAAAACAAGTGGCCGGCATTTCAGTCCTGTCTGTTCTGAAAGATGACAGGTATTCCTTCTTGAATTTTAATAATTTCTTT
>NW_013868047.1:0-322 GCF_000517525.1 Limulus polyphemus
CGGTTGACTTTAGTCTGCAGCGAAAATGTAAATTAACTCATATATTTACAAAATATCTACATGTGTTTCCTTAAATACGAGTGAATTAAATAGGACCCAATAGCTAGTATAGTACTATGACCCACTGTTGACTTTATTGTGCAACCAATGTGTTAATTAACTCATCTATTTACAACATATCTACATGTGTTTTTTAAGTCACAGTGGATTAAATAGGACCCAATAACTAGTATTGTACTATGACCCACTGTAGACTTTAGTCTGCAGTCAATGTGTTAATTAACTCATCTATTTACAACATATCTACATGTGTTTCCTTAAA
>NW_013868048.1:0-743 GCF_000517525.1 Limulus polyphemus
AGGCTATAGCCTTTGGTATTTTTACGAAAAATGTAAATTTTTTAAATATTGAGATAACTGTGTCTTCTAATGCAACAATAACGTCTAGGATGAGATTTCCTATTTATTCGTCCGAAACAAGAAAATTGACAGACTTAGAGATTAACGAAAACAAAATATATTTTCCCAAACCCTAAATCGAGTTCATATTTTCACAAGAACTTTAAAGATCGAAAAACGTGAATTTTGTCAATGAAAAAAATTTTATTTTTCAAAAGCTCCTATCCAATACATAATTTCCTTTGACGAAACTTAAATACGGGTTTTAATATCTAATTTGGTGCGGTTAAGTCTTTATTTACCGACTCTTGAAAAAAGAATGATAGATTTGAATAGCGCACGTCGAATAGAAGTTTTCCCTAGATTTTGATGTTCTTTTTTTTTCCATATTTTTTTTCAAAAAATCAACGGCTATAGCCTTTGGTATTTTTACTAAAAATGTGATTTTTTTAAATATTGAAATAACTGTGTCTTCAAATGCAACAATAACGTCTAGGATGAGATTGCCTATTTATACGTCCGAAACAACAAAATTGACAGACTTAGAGATTAACGAAAACAAAATATATTTTCCCAAACCCTAAATCGAGTTCATATTTTCACAAGAACTTTAAACATCGAAAAACGTGAATTTTGTCAATGAAATTTTATTTTTGAGAAGCTCCTATCCAATACATAATTTCCTTTGACGAAAACGATAATTT
>NW_013868049.1:0-442 GCF_000517525.1 Limulus polyphemus
GCTGACTAAAGTCAACAGTGGGTCATAGAACGATATTAGCCATTGGGTCCTGTTTAATCCACTCGGACTTAAGGAAACACATGTAGATATGTTGTAAATATATGAGTTAATTAACACATTGGCTGCAGCCTAAAGTCAACAGTTGATCATAGAACGATACTAGCTATTGAGTCCTGTTTGATCCACTCGGACTTAAGGAAACACATGTAGATATGTTGTAAATAGATGAGTTAATTAACACATTGGCTGCAGCCTAAAGTCAACAGTTGGTCATAGAACGATACTAGCTATTGAGTCCTGTTTGATCCACTCGGACTTAAGGAAACACATGTAGATATGTTGTAAATAGATGCTTTAATTAACACATTAATTAACACGAAACACATGTAGATATGTTGTAAATATATGAGTTGACGCACTGTTGACTTTAGTCAGCAGCCAA
>NW_013868050.1:0-319 GCF_000517525.1 Limulus polyphemus
AACTTGATCAAATGTACACAGTACATAAAGAACGTTATCTTTATAACTCAGTTTTAACTTGATCAAATGTCCACAGTACATAAAGAACGTTATCTTTATAACTCAGTTTTAACTTGATCAAATGACCACAGTACATAAAGAATGTTATCTTTATAACTCAGTTTCAACTTGATCAAATGTCCACAGTAAATAAAGAACGTTATCTTTATAACTCAGTTTTAACTTGATCAAATGTCCACAGTACATAAAGAACGTTATCTTTATAACTCAGTTTTAACTTGATCAAATGTCCACAGTACATAAAGAACGTTATCTTTAT
>NW_013868051.1:0-808 GCF_000517525.1 Limulus polyphemus
GTGGGTAATGAGTCCACAAAACAAATTATCAAAACATTTCAGAGTTGGGGGGTGCCAAAAGAGTCTTTGCCCCCGGGTGCTGAAAACTCTTGCTACGCCACTGAAGTGCACATTAAAATTGGGAAAAATGGAATCTTCCTCCCCTACCTGAAAAGTTAATTAAAACGTCATGAAACCCACCTGAAAGGCATTGCAAGTTTTTTAGTAGAATGTTGATTTGACTGTCGAGCTGTGACAATCACTGAGCTTATTACAAAAACAGTGTTAACTGTCTGTATACATCATTGGGCTAATTACAAAAACAATGTTAACTGTCTGTATACATCATTGGGCTTATTATAAAAACAATGTTAATTCTCTGTATACATCATTGGGCTTATTATAAAAACAATGTTAACTCTCTGTATACATCACTGAGCTTATTACAAAAACAATGTTAACTCTCTGTATACATCATTGGGCTTATTATAAAAACAATGTTAACTCTCTGTATACATCATTGGGCTTATTATAAAAACAATGTTAACTCTCTGTATATGGGCTCAATCAATTTGATCAGCCTTGTAATCATCAAACTTTACATACTATAACTCTGAATGTCTTAAGTATGTTGTTACATAACTTATCAAACTTTTGTAAAATGATAAATTTGTTTACAAAAATGTAGATTTTCTTGATAAAGTATTTCTACCAATGATTTGTCCGTGAATTTCCAAAGACTTTACTGAGTCGATTGGAGTGAAAGGTGATTTTCATGATAAGAATAAAAATACTTCTTTACATCCTACAGTTTTCGTGTTTCACTTGC
>NW_013868052.1:0-321 GCF_000517525.1 Limulus polyphemus
ATTAAATAAACCCAATAGCTACTATCGTTCTATGACCCACTGTTGACTTTAGTCTGCAGCCAGTTTGTTAATTAACTCATATATTTACAACATATCTACACATGTTTGTTTTAGACCAACTGGATTAAACAGGTCCAAATAGATAGTATCGTTCTATGACCCACTTTTGACTTTAGTCTACAGCCAGTTTGTTAATTAACTCATATATTTACAACATATCTACAAGTGTTTGTTTTAGACCGACTGGATTAAATAGGTCCAAATAGATAGTATCGTTTTATGACCCACTGTTGACTTTAGTTTGCAGCCAGTTTGTTAACT
>NW_013868053.1:0-322 GCF_000517525.1 Limulus polyphemus
AAGGATACTCCCATCTCCAGTACTGTAACAAGGATACTCTAACTACCAGTACTGTAACAAGGATACTTTAACTACCAGGACTGTAACAAGGAGACATTCTCACCTCAAGTACTGTAACAAGGAGACATTCTCACCTCCAGTATTGTAACAAGGAGACATTCTCACCTCAAGTACTGTAACAAGGAGACATTCTCACCTCTAGTACTGTAACAAGGATACTCCCATCTCTAGTACTGTAACAAGGATACTCCCATCTCCAGTATAGTAACAAGGAGATATTCTCACCTCCAGCACTGTAACAAGGAGACATTCTCACCTCTAG
>NW_013868054.1:0-322 GCF_000517525.1 Limulus polyphemus
CAGAATTTATAACCATCATACTCATCTTTAGCCTTTCTCGGTACAACTACTCCATGAAGAACTAGGTGTAACTATAGTTACCGAATTTATAACCACTATACTCGTCTTTAGCCTTATTTGGTACAACTACTCCATAAACACCTAGGTGTAACTCTAGTTACCGAATTTATAACCACCATATTCATCTTTAGTCTTACTTGGTACAACTACTCCATGAACACTTAGGTGTAACTCTAGTTACATAATTTATAACCACCATACTCATCTTTAGCGTTATTGGTCCAACATCTCAAAGAAAACCAAGATGTAACTCTAGTTACCG
>NW_013868055.1:0-314 GCF_000517525.1 Limulus polyphemus
TCCCCATACAACATGGTACACTATCACTCCCCATACAACATGATACACAACACAACATCACTACCACACCACCATGATCTATAAAACTACTAATAGTATATTATATGCATAGCCATTTCACTGTTAGTCTCTTTTCAGATCTTCATCCTGTCAATAGCTCTTCATTCGGACACTAGTCGGGCTTTTCTTTCGGTCCCGACTAGTGAAAGTGGGTTTTCTCGAGGTACTCCCGTTCCCCTCCCCCCATCAAATTCTTAGGCATTAGATCTATATATACCAGCCATGGCACTTGGATCCACTGATTTCCGCCAGGC
>NW_013868056.1:0-624 GCF_000517525.1 Limulus polyphemus
TTGTTTTTGTGTGCATATCTCAGTGAGGTAAAATTGAAGTCAACCTGCAAATAAGTTCCTCACCCAAAAATTTACAGTTTTACTTATTAACAAGTTTGTTGTTGTTGTTTTCTGTGTGTGTGTGTGTCAGTGAGGTGAAATTGAAGTTAACCTGCAAACAAGTTCCTAACCTAATGATATACAGTTTTACTTATTAAAAGTTTGTTGTTGTAGTTTTGTGTGTGTGTTTGTGTCAGTGAGGTAAAATTGAAGTTAACCTACAAATAAGTTTCAAACCCAATGATTTACAGTTTTACTTATTAACAAGTTTGTTGTTGTTGTTTTTTTAATAAGTAAAACTGTAAATCTTTGGGTTAGGAACTTATTTGTTGGTTAACTTCAATTTAACCTCACTGACACACATACACACACAAAACAACAACAACAAAATTTTAATAAGTAAAACTAAATATTTGGGTTAGAAACCTAGTTGTGGGTTAACTTCAGTTTGACCTCACTGACACACACACACAAAACAACAAACTTGTTAGTAAGTAAAACTGTAAATCATTGGGTTAGGAACTTATTTGCAGGTTAACTTCAATTTTACCTCACTGACACACACACACACACACACAACGTTTG
>NW_013868057.1:0-400 GCF_000517525.1 Limulus polyphemus
TACTACTTATTAATAGAGAGTGTTTTATCTCATTTTGTCCTTTTATTCGAACATTGTGTAAACCGTCTCAAGAACGATAGGTGTTATGGTGTATTGTTCGAATAAAAGGCACTCTCTTATGTATGTATAATTATAATCTTTCTTCTCGGGTTTGTAATACTCGTGCACACACCATAACACCTATCGTTCTTGAGGGGGTTTACACAGGACACTAGACAAATAATTTCTTGTTTGGAAAATCCTAAAGGCTATTTTTAAATTATTTGTCTAGTGTCTTGGAAACATCAAGGCTTATAAGAAGCAAAAGGATATTTCTCTTCAGAAACATATATGTGTACTTCATGTTCATTGTAGTTAACAACCGTCCTACCTGATTTGTATAACTTTCGACGTACTCCTT
>NW_013868058.1:0-322 GCF_000517525.1 Limulus polyphemus
CAATCTAGCAAATGCTAGAGCACTCCCAAAGGAACGGGATAGTTCTAAAAAGATGGCGTGACACTAGTCACGTGACCTCGCTGACGCAACACTATCTTTAAAATATTGTGTTTTTTTATTATTTTTCAATTAAACATATCACAGTGCTATAGTCTTTTGTACCTGTACCATCGGCATTTCTTCTGTTTTTTTTTCCTTTATTTCCATTTTTAAATCAACTATAAATACTTACTATACAATAAAAGTAGAAATTCTGAGTAGGCCTACGCACAAATAAGGTCAATAATGTTGACTAATCGATGAATATATAAGCCTAAATCAC
>NW_013868059.1:0-322 GCF_000517525.1 Limulus polyphemus
CTAACCATGGGTAGCTATCAATAAAATACAAAATTGGTTTAATATAATGTACTAAACGGGTAGCTATCAATAAAATACAAAATCGGTTTAATATAATCTGCTAGGCATGGGTAGCTATAAATAAAATACAAAATTGGTTTAATATAATGTACTAAACGGGCAGCTATCAGTAAAATGGGGCTCGGCATGGCCAGGTGGTTAGGGCGCTCGACTCGCAATCGAATCCACGTCCCATCAAAAATCCTCGCCCTTTCAGCGGTGGGGGTGTTATAATGTGACGGTGAATCCCACTATTCATTGGTAAAAGAGTAGCCCAAGAGTT
>NW_013868060.1:0-319 GCF_000517525.1 Limulus polyphemus
TTTCCAAGCTGGTAGAGACCTATCCAAAAAGACTCACAGCAGTAATTGCTGCCAAAGGTGCTTCCACTAAGTACTGACTTATAGGGATGAATACTTATACAATCAGCAAATTTCAATTTATATATTTTCTTTGTAGCTTTTGATGACATTCAACCTCTTCACACATAACAGTGTTAAGTTTGATCAGCTAATATTCAACCTCATTCACACATAACAGTGTTAAGTTTGATCAGCTAATATTCAACCTCATTCACACATAACAGTGTTAAGTTTGATCAGCTAACATCTAACCTCCTTCACACATAACAGAGTTAAGTTT
>NW_013868061.1:0-864 GCF_000517525.1 Limulus polyphemus
CTGACTAAAAAGACTCTTATCAATGTCAACAAAATCTGGAGGAAGGAAGACTAAAAGACCGTTATAACAGTCGACCAAATAGAGTTGAAAACTGAATAAAACGACCCATATCAATGTCAACAAAATCTAGTGGAAGGAAAACTAAAAGACCTTTATAACAGTCGACAAAATATAGTTTAAGAAGGATTAAAAATACCATTATGAAAGTCATTAAAATATAGTGTAAGAAAGACTAAAAATACCGCTATCAAAGTCAAAAAAATCTAGTCTAAGAAGGCCTAAAAATACAGTTATGAAAGTCTACAAAATCGAATGGAAGGAAGACTTTGAAAACGTGTTTTTAGCAAAATCTAGTGGAAAACTGACCAAAACGACCCATATCAATGTCAACAAAATTGTTATAAAGGTCTTTTAGTCTTCATTCCACTAGGTCGACAAAATATAGTTTAAGAAGGAATAAAAATACCATTATGAAAATCATTAAAATATAGTGTAAGAAAGACTAGCGGTATTTTTAACAAAGTCGAAAATATCTAGTCTAAGAAGACCTAAAAAGACAGTTATGAAAGTCGACAAAATCGAGTGGACGAAAACTAAAAACACGTTTTCAAAGTCAAAAAAATCTAGTGGAAAACGCACTAAAAGGACTCTTATCAATGTCAACAAAATCTGGAGGAAGGAAGACTAAAAGTCCGTTATTACAGTCGACCAAATATAGTTGAAAACTTACTAAAACGACTACAAAATATAGTGGAAAACTGACTAAAACGACCCATATCAATGTCAACAAAATCTAGTGGAAGGATGACTAAAAGTCCGTTATAACAGTCGACAAAGGACGAAAACTAAAAACACGTTTTCAAA
>NW_013868062.1:0-322 GCF_000517525.1 Limulus polyphemus
TGTTATAGTACATGGACAGTCGGTGTTATAGTACATGAACAGACGGTGTTATAGTACATGAACAGTTGGTGTTATAGTACATGAACAGACGGTGTTATAGTACATGAACAGACGGTGTTATAGTACATGAACAGTTGGTGTTATAGTACATGAACAGACGGTGTTATAGTACATGAACAGACGGTGTTATAGTACATGAACAGTCGGTGTTATAGTACATGAACAGACGGTGTTATAGTACATGAACAGACGGTGTTATAGTACATGAACAGTTGGTGTTATAGTACATGAACAGACGGTGTTATAGTACATGAACAGACAG
>NW_013868063.1:0-690 GCF_000517525.1 Limulus polyphemus
TACTCCATGAACACCTAGGTGTAACTCTAGTTACAGAATTTGTAACCACCATACTCATCTGTAACGTTTTTTGGTACAAGAACTCCACGAATACCTAGGTGTCACTCTAGTTACCGAATTTCTAACCACCATACTCATCTTTAGTCTTACTTGGTACAACTACTCTTTGAACACCTATGTGTAACTCTACTTACTGAATTTATAACCAACATACTCGTCTTTAGCCTTACTTGGTACAACTACTCCACGAACACCTAGGTGTAACTCTAGTTACCGAATTTATAACCACCATGCTCATCTTTAGCGTTATTTGGTACAACAAACCAAGTAAGGCTAAAGATGAGTATGGTGGTTATAAGTTCGGTAACTAGACTTACACCTAGGTGTTCGTGGAGTTGTTGTACCAAGTAAGGTTAACGATGAGTATGTTTATAATTTAGGTAACTAGAGTTGCATATAGGTATTCGTGGAGAGTAACTAGAGTTACACTTAAGTGTTCGTGGAGTTTTTGTACCAAATAACGCTAAAGATGAGTATGGGGGTTATAAATTCGGTAACTGGAGTTAAACCTAAATGTTCATGGAGTAATTGTACCAAGTAAGGCTAAAGATGAGTTTGGTGGTTATAAATTCTGTAACTAGAGTTACACCTAGGTGTTCATGGAGTAGTTGTAGAATGTGTAACCCCATA
>NW_013868064.1:0-322 GCF_000517525.1 Limulus polyphemus
GTTACACCATATGAATCTGTATTGTTAATTAAAGAATGTTACACCACATGAATCTGTATTGTTTAATTAAAGAATGCTACACCACATGAATCTTTATTGTTTAATTAAAGAATTCTACACCACATGAATCTGTATTGTTTAGTTAAAGAATGTTACATCACATGAATCTTTATTGTTTAATTAAAGAATGTTACACCACATGAATCTGTATTGTTTAATTAAAGAATGCTACACCACATGAATCTTTATTGTTTAATTAAAGAATGTTACATCACATGAATCTTTATTGTTTAATTAAAGAATGCTACACCATATGAATCTG
>NW_013868065.1:0-321 GCF_000517525.1 Limulus polyphemus
ATTTATCCATTCTTATTTAATGTACAGTTTTTAATCAGGAAAGTTCAACGTAAGTTAGATGTTATTTATCCATTCTTATTTAATGTAGAGTTTTTAATCAGGAAAGTTTAACGTAAGTTAGATGTTATTTATCCATTCTCATTTGATGTACAGTTTTTAATCAGGAAAGTTCAACGTAAGTTAGATGTTATTTATCCATTCTCATTTGATGTACAGTTTTTAATCAGGAAAGTTTAACGTAAGTTAGATGTTATTTATCCATTCTCATTTGATGTACAGTTTTTAATCAGGAAAGTTCAACGTAAGTTAGATGTTATTTAT
>NW_013868066.1:0-322 GCF_000517525.1 Limulus polyphemus
TTGTAATGTTTTGAGGGCAATAAAAAATGTAAGAAGCACTAAAGACATTTTTGAACTTCTCACTACTGGTAGAAAATGCTCAATAATCAGCATGTTAGCAATTTTCACTAGTGTAGGAAATACTCAATAATCAACATTTTAGTAATTTTCATCATTGGTAGAAAATGCTGAATAATCAACATTTTAGTAATTTTCACTAGTGTAGAAAATGCTCAATAATCAACATGTTAGCAATTTTCACTAGTGTAGGAAATACTCAATAATCAACATTTTAGTAATTTTCACTAGTGTAGGAAATGCTGAATAATCAACATTTTAGTAA
>NW_013868067.1:0-321 GCF_000517525.1 Limulus polyphemus
CATAGGTATTCATGGAGTAGTTGTACCAAGTAAGGCTAAAGATGAGTATCGTGGTTATAAATACGGTAACTATAGTTACACTTAAGTGTTTATGGAGTAGTTGTACCAAGGAAGGCTGAAGATGAGTATTGTGGTTATAAATTCGGTAACTATAGTTACACCTAGGTGTTCATGGAGTAGTTGTACAAAGTAAGGCTAAAGATTAGTATGGTGGTTATTAATTCGTTAACTATAGTTACACCTAGGTATTTATAGAGTAGTTGTACCAAGTAAGGCTAAAGATGAGTATGGTGGTTATAAATTCGGTAACTATAGTTACAC
>NW_013868068.1:0-322 GCF_000517525.1 Limulus polyphemus
GATGGTTATAAATTCGGTAACTATAGTTACACCTAGTGTTCGTGGAGTTGTTGTACCAAGTAAGGCTAACGATGAGTATGGTGGTTACAAATTCGGTAACTAGAGCTACACCTGAGTGTTCGTGGACTTGTTGTACCAAATAACCCTAAAGATGAGTATGGTGGTTATAAATTCTGTAACTAGAGCTACACCTAGGTGTTCGTGAAGGTGTTGCACCAAATAACGCTAAAGATCAGTATGGTGGTTATAAATTCGGTAACTAGAGTTACACCTAGGTGAACGTGGAGTAGTTGTACCAAGAAAGGCTAAAGATGAGTATAGT
>NW_013868069.1:0-322 GCF_000517525.1 Limulus polyphemus
ATATATCTTGTGTTTAAGTTAAATTATTAGTGTTATTATTATAATTGTTCATATATCTTGTGTTTAAGTTAAATTATTATTGTTATTATTATTATTGTTCATATATCTTGTGGTCAAGTTAAATTATTAGTGTTATTATTATTATTGTTCATATATCTTGTGTTCAAGTTAAGTTCTTATTGTTATTATTATTGTTGTTCATATATCTTGTGTTTAAGTTAAATTATTAGAGTTATTATTATTATTGTTCATATATCTTGTGTTCAAATTAAATTCTTATAAATTCTAATAATTTAACTTAAACACATTATTATTGTTTTCC
>NW_013868070.1:0-322 GCF_000517525.1 Limulus polyphemus
TGAAAGGTGTGAAATCATCAATCAGTCGCGCATGATTACCACTCGCCTCTGGCTCTGGCCAAGGATGACTGGCTGACTGTAGACAATGTCCCCATGGCCCATCCCCTTCCTAACGACATCCCCGCGGATACGACTTTGATAGACTGGCTGTAAGGTTGGTCATTAGAGATGGGGACCACTGTAGATAAAAGTTGCACTTTATGGATGATAAAAAGTTTTTAGGGATTTTAAAATAATGTGCTAAAACATTAAAAGTAATAAGTTCAAATCTGGAACAAATATAAATATCATAATCATTTCTTTCGTAATCATTTCATAATAA
>NW_013868071.1:0-322 GCF_000517525.1 Limulus polyphemus
GAATAGTTGTCCCAGTTATTAGACTAATCTTATCTGACCGAATAGTTGTCCCAATTATTAGACTAATCTTATCAGACTGAATAGTTGTCCCAGTTATTAGACTAATCTTATCTGACCGAATAGTTGTCCCAATTATTACACTAATCTTATCAGACTGAATAGTTGTCCCAGTTATTAGACTAATCTTATCTGACCGAATAGTTGTCCCAATTATTAGACTAGTCTTATCTGACCGAATAGTTGTCCCAATTATTAGACTAATCTTATCTGACTGAATAGTTGTCCCATTTATTAGACTAATCTTATCTGACCGAATAGTTGT
>NW_013868072.1:0-946 GCF_000517525.1 Limulus polyphemus
CCCTTAAAACGAATAGTAGGAAGGTGAAACTCTGCATGTAACTAAGTAACGATAAAGTGTACCTACATACCAAATTTGGCGAGAACCATCAATTCAGGACCCTCTGGTAACAACAAATCGAGAAACAATCGTTAACAAAAAGCTTCACTGCAGTACACATACGTTTTAATGGAAGCCAATAAAAGAGTAACATAAAACGACCACAAAATTCGTAAAACTAAAACTAGAAATCTAGAGTTTTGTATGTAATTTCGCCAGGTTGACATGCAAAATTCTAGTTTTGTATTATCATTTTTGCGACTTTTCTGGTACATTTTGTTACTACTCTATTGGCTTTCTGAAATAGTATTGTACTGCAGTGAAGCTTTTTGATATTGCGCTGTTATAGATTTCTTGCTATCAGAGGGCTCTAGATTGGCGGATCTTAACCAAATTTGATTTGTAGATTCACTACTTCGTTCCACAGTATCTTGCGAAGTTTCACCTTCCTACTATGCGTTTTAAAGGAGTTATAGCAGGTTTTGCGTTTTGTACCAGTACTTTGTCCCATTTAGTCGAATCTTCTAATTTTTTAATGAATGTTCTCGTTATGAAAATTCTTTGCGTACTTGCGTATTTACATGCAAAATTCTAATTTTGTATTATCATTTTTGAATCTCCTCGAATTTCCGTTACATGCACAGTTTCACCTTCCTACTATTCGTTTTAAGGGAGTTATGGAAGGTTTTGCGTTTTGTACAAGTACTTCGTTCCATTTGGACGAATTGATGGTTCTTCACCAAATTTGGTATGTAGGTACATTTTATCGTTGCGAAGGACCCTCTTCTAAAAAGAAATCGAGAAGCAATCGGTAACAAAAAGCTTCACTGCACTACACATACGCTTTCGGGGAAGCCAATAAAACAGTAACACAAAACGACCACAAAAATCGTGAAACTAAAACTAG
>NW_013868073.1:0-1236 GCF_000517525.1 Limulus polyphemus
ATGGTGGTTACAAATTCTGTAACTAGGGTTAAACCTAGGTGTTTATGGAGTAGTTGTACCAAGTAATCCTAAAGATGTGTATGGTGGTTATAAATTCTGTAACTAGAGTTACACCTAGGTGTACGTGAATTTGTTGTACCAAATAACGCTAAAGATGAGTATGGGGTTACACATTCAGTAACTAAAGTTACACCTAGGTGTTCATGGAGTACTTCTTCCAAGTAAGGCTAAAGATGAGTTCGGTGGTCATAAATTCGGTAACTAGAATTACACCTAGGTGTTGATGGAGTAGTTGTACCAAGTAAGGCTAAAGATGAGTATAATTTATAAACAACATACTCGTTTTTAGCCTTACTTGGTACAACTACTCCATGCACACCTAGTTGGCGCATGAGTAACAACCATACTCATCTTTAGCCCTTCTAGGTAAAAGAACTCCACGAACACCTAGGTGTAACTCTAGGTACCGAATTTATAAATACCATACTCATCTTTAGCCTTATTTCATACAACTACTCCATGTACACCTAGGTGTAATTCTAGTTTCTCAATTTATATCCACCATACTCATCTTTAGTCTTACTAGGCACAACTACTCCATTAACACCTAGGTATAACTCTAGTTACCGAATTTATAATCACCGAACACCTAGGCGTAGCTCTAGTTACCTAATTTATAAAAACCATAATCATCTTTAGCCTTACTTGGTACAACTACTCCATCAACACCTAGGTGTAATTCTAGTTACCGAATTTATAACAACCATACTCATCTTTAGCCTTACTTAGTACAACTACTCCAACTCATCTTTAGCATTACTTGGAACAACTACTCCATGAACACCTAGGTTTAACTCTAGTTACTTAATGTGTAACCCCATACTCATCTTTAGCGTTATTTGATACAACAAATACACCCTAGGTGTAATTCTAGTTACCGAATTTATGACCACCGAAGAATTACACCTAGGAGTTCATGGAGTGTTGTACCAAGTAAGGCTAAAGATGAATATGGTGGTTATAAATTCGGTAATTAGAGTTAAACCTAAGTGTTCATAGAGTAGTTGTACCAAGTAAGGTTAAAGATGAATTTGGTGGTTATAAATTCGGTAACTGGAGTGACACCTAATTGTTCATGGAGTAGTTGTACCAAGTAAGGCTAAACACGAATTGGTTGGTTATAAATTCAGTAATTAGAGTTACACCTAATTGTTCATGGAGTAGTTGTACCAAGTA
>NW_013868074.1:0-709 GCF_000517525.1 Limulus polyphemus
TCTTGTGTCTTCTTATTGACAGTACACAGTATCGTTAAATCTTGTGTCTTTTTATTGATAGTACACAATATTGTTAAATCTTGTGTCTTCTTATTTGCTGTACACAGTTTTTTGAATCTTGTGTCTTCTTTTTGACAGTACACAGTATCGTTAAATCTTGTTCTTTTTATAGATAGTACACAGTATTGCTAAAACGTGTGTCTTCTTATTGACAGTACAAAGTATCGTTAAATATTGTGTCTTCTTATTGAAAGTACACATTATCGTTAAATCTTGTGTCTTCTTATTGACAGTACATAGTATCGTTAAATCGTGTGTCTTCTTATTGACAGTACACAGTATCGTTAAATCTTGTGTCTTTTTATTGATAGTACACAGTATTGTTAAATCGTGTGACAATATTCAACGATAATGTGTACTGTCAGTAAGAAAAGTCTTCTTATTGACAGTACACTGTATCGTTAAATCTGTCAATAAGAAGACACAATAACACAAGATTTAACAATAATGTGTACTGTCAATAAGAAGACACAAGATTTAACGATACTGTGCTTCTTATTGACAGTACACAGTATCGTAAAATCTTGTGTCTTCTTCTTATTGACAGTACACATATCGTTAAATCTTGTGTCTTCTTATTGACAGTACACAGTATCGTTAAATCTTGTGTCTTCTTATGACAGTACACAGTATTGTTATCTTGGGTATT
>NW_013868075.1:0-322 GCF_000517525.1 Limulus polyphemus
AAATATATAAAGTTCCCGTTTAATAAGCGTTATAAAAATCACAGTTATAGCTTCCGAGGTTTATAGCACACCAACTATAGCAAACCAATAACATATGCTGTCTTTTGGCGCGTCGCGTTGGTTATATTTATAGGCGTGAGGAGAGTTTCTCGAAATTTCAGCTTATGCAACAATATAAATGATACACCAGTGTTTACTTACACACACATATATTGTTTATTCTTACACTCGAGAATTTTCTACAATTTTAGTGAATAGCTGGGTATTTCGCAATACAGATTTCACAGTATAAGTTATGTACATTTCTAAATACAAATTTAAC
>NW_013868076.1:0-461 GCF_000517525.1 Limulus polyphemus
ATGTCTTCTTATTGACAATACACAGTATCGTTAAATCTTGTGTCTTCTTATTGACAGTACACAGTATCGTTAAATCTTGTGTCTTCTTATTGACAGTACACAGTATCGTTAAATCTTGTGTCTTCTTATTGACAGTACACAGTATCGTAAAATCTTGTGTCTTCTTATTGACAGTACACAGTATCGTTAAATCTTGTGTCTTCTTATTGACAGTACACAGTATTGTTAAATTTTGTGTCTTCTTATTGACAGTACACAGTATCGAAAATCTTGTGTCTTCTTATTGACAGTACACAGTATCGTTAAATCTTGTGTCTTCTTACAATACTGTGTACTGTCAAATAAATCTTGGGTCTTCTTATGGACAGTACACAGTATAGTTAAATCTAGTGTCTTTTTTGACAGTATACAGTATATTTAAATACTTGTGTCTTTTTATTTGTATAGTACACAGTATTGTT
>NW_013868077.1:0-371 GCF_000517525.1 Limulus polyphemus
TTAGAATTTTTTAAGTAAACGCGCAAAAATGCGGCGAACGTTAATAAAAAAATTCAAAAAGATTCATGTAAATGGGACTAAGTACAGGTACAAAACGCAAAAGCAAAATTGCGGCGAACCTTAATAAAAAAATTCAAAAAGATTCATCTAAATGGTACTAAGTACTTGTACAAAACGCAAAACCTTCAATAACTCCCTTAAAACGCATCGTAGGAAAGTGAAACTTCGCATGATAATCTGGAACGAACTAGTGAATATACATAGCAAAAAAGGTTAAGATCCATCAATTTAGAACCCTCTGATAGCAAGAAATCTATAACAGAGCAATATCAAAAAGCTTCACTGCACTACACATTCTCTTTCAGAAAGCG
>NW_013868078.1:0-507 GCF_000517525.1 Limulus polyphemus
TTCATTACCAGTTAACTGTATGTTATTGATTAAAGTAATGACATGAGTGGTGTCCTCTATGTGTGTCTGTATATCCATGGTGAAGATGTAGCGTTCATTACCAGTTAACTGTATGTTATTGATTGAAGTAATGACATGAGTGGTGTCCTCTATGTGTGTCTGTATATCCATGGTGAAGATGTAGCGTTCATTATCAGTTAACTGTATGTTATTGATTAAAGTAATGACATGAGTGGTGTCCTCTATGTGTGTCTGTATATCCATGGTGAAGATGTAGCGTTCATTACCAGTTAACTGTATGTTATTGATTAAAGTAATGACAGATTGGTGTCCTCTATGTGTGTCTGTAAATCCATGGTGAAGATGTAGCGTTCATTATCAGTTTACTGTATGTTATTGATTAAAGTAATGACATGAGTGGTGTCCTCTATGTGTGTCTGTAAATCCATAGTGAAGATGTAGCGTTCATTACCAGTTAACTGTATGTTATTGATTAAAGTAATGACA
>NW_013868079.1:0-322 GCF_000517525.1 Limulus polyphemus
AACTATTATTAACTAAATTTTGGTCTAATAACTATTATTAACTACATGTTAGTCTGATAACTATTATTAACTACATGTTGGTCTAATAACTACTATTAACTACATGTTGGTCTAGTAACAATTATTAACTACATGTTAGTCTAATAACTACTATTAACTACATGTTGGTCTAATAACTATTATTAACTACATGTTGGTCTAATAACTATTATTAACTACATGTTGGTTTAATAACTACTATTAACTAAATGTTGGTCTAATAACTACTATTAACTACATGTTGGTCTATTACCTATTATTATCAACATGTTGGTTTCATAAT
>NW_013868080.1:0-549 GCF_000517525.1 Limulus polyphemus
GAATCCGTGCTAAAAGGGAGAACCTGCAAGAGCTGGCACAAGACTTGGAAAGCATGGCACACAAGGCCTACCCAACTGCACCACCCGATCTCCTCAAGTTGTTGCTGAGGGATCAGTTTGTAGATGCCTTGGATAGTCCACAACTGATACAAGTAAAGCAACAAGCACACCCCTCTACCATGCAGGATGCAATGGCCAGAGCTCTCGAATTTGAATCCTACGTTAAGTTCGGCACAGAGGTACCAAGGTTGGTACAGTCATCTGGATTCAAGGCCAGAAAAGGTCAGCTTTCAGAGAAGTTTGAGGGACTTTGCTGGCACTGTAACAAACCTGGGCACAAGAGAACTCAATGCTGGCAACTTCAACACAGGAGACGATACAGCAGTAAAGGCTGCTACCAAGAGAAGTTGTTGGAACTGTGGAAAGCACGGACATCTGAGGAGCCAGTGTAAGAAGAATACCACCAATAAGTCAGCTTCGGGAAACCAGTAGTGGTTGGTGTTGAGCGATGCCCACCAACCCCCATCACGAAAGTCCCAACAGCTAGGT
>NW_013868081.1:0-321 GCF_000517525.1 Limulus polyphemus
CTGTTAATAACACTGTCTCAACTGTTAATAACACTGTCTCGACTGTTAATAACACTGTCTCACTGTTAATAACACTGTCTCAACTGTTAATAACACTGTCTCGACTGTTAATAACACTGTGTCAATTGTTGATAACACTGTCTCTACTGTTTATTAACACTGTCTCGACTGTTAATAACACTGTGTCAGTTGTTAATAATACTGTCTCAACTGTTTAATAACACTGTCTCAGTTATTTAATAACACTGTCTCGACTGTTAATAACACTGTCTCAATTGTTTAATAACACTGTCTCAATTGTTAATAACACTGTCTCAACTG
>NW_013868082.1:0-676 GCF_000517525.1 Limulus polyphemus
AAAAACAAGCATTTGTAAGACGAAGTGTTCTAATATATTAGAAACTTTACGACTCTGTGTCTTGTGTAAATCGATATTCTTTTTGAAGACAAGCATTTGTAATACGAAGTGTTCTAATATTTTAAAAACTTTACGATCCCGTGTCTCTTGTAAGCCGATATTATTTTTAAAAACAAGCATTTGTAAGACGAAGTGTTCTAATATATTAGAAACTTTACGACCCCGTGTCTTGTGTAAACCGATATTATTTTTGGCGACAAGCATTTGCAAGATGAAGTGTTCTAATATTTTAAGAACTTTACGATCCTATGTCTTTTGCAAACCGCTATTCTTTTTAAAGACAAGCATTTGTAAGACGAAGTGTTATAATATTTTGAAAACTTTACGATCCCGTGTCTCTTGTAAGCCGATATTATTTTTGGCGACAAGCATTTGCAAGATGAAGTGTTCTAATATTTTAAGAACTTTACGATCCTATGTATTTTGCAAACCGCTATTCTTTTTAAAGACAAGCATTTGTAATACGAAGTGTTCTAATATTTTAAAAACTTTACGACCCTGTGTCTTGTGTAAACCGATATTCTTTTTGAAGACAAGCATTTGTAAGACGAAGTGTTCTAATATATTAGAAACTTTACGACTCTGTGTCTTGTGTAAACCGATATTCTTTTTGAAG
>NW_013868083.1:0-597 GCF_000517525.1 Limulus polyphemus
GGTCATAGATCTTAAAATTGTGTGAAGTAAACCTAAACCTCACATCCGTTTCTGCATGAAATTTATTCCCAATATGCACTCTTCCTCCTTGTGAATTACTCTCCATCATGTTATATAGAGAAGCTAATCACAGTGAGGTTGACTTCCATCTTTAGCAGAATGAGTCAGTAGTAGCTGTAGAACCATTTTCAAACAACATTACAAGCTTTTCCATCAATGAATCCATTGAAATGTTTATTTAAATAATGAACTCATCAGGGCAGATGCAGTATTATAAACTGAACTTTGCTCATTGAGTCTAGCTGATTCCCATTTTCTGGTCTCTTCCTTGGGAAAATGTTTCCTTAGTTTATCATCATCTGTTGATTCTTTGCAATCTCGGCTGTTATATCCATGTTTATTTCCTACAAGTTTTGGTTTACGGTTCCTGGTAACATGCCCTTTAAAGTTATATTTGAAATATATCATCTTGTGATTTATTTTGGACTTTTGTTAGGGGAGTTAATTTTTCTACACTAACCAATTCCAAGATTTCTGGATCATGTTTTTAGTTGATTATCTACAGCTTTCATTGCTTCCTTTACACATGTACATCAG
>NW_013868084.1:0-322 GCF_000517525.1 Limulus polyphemus
TTTACGATACCCTCTACTGTCAGTAAGAAAACACAAGATTTAACAATAATGTGTACTGTCAATAAGAAGACACAAGATTTAACGATACTCTGTACTGTCAATTAGAAGACACAAGATTTAACGATACTGTGTACTGTCAATAAGAAGAAACAATATTCAACGATAATGTGTACTGTCAGTAAGAAAACACAAGATTTAGCAATAATGTGTCCCGTCAATAAGAAGACACAATATATTACGATACTGTGTACTGTCAATAAGAAGACACAAGATTTAACGATACTGTGTACTGTCAATAAGAAGACACAAGATTTAACGATAC
>NW_013868085.1:0-320 GCF_000517525.1 Limulus polyphemus
GATGACTAGCTGCCTTCCCTCTAGTCTTACACTGCTAAATTAGAAACGGCTAGCGCAGATAGCCCTCGTAAAGCTTTACGCGAAATTAAAAAAAACAAAAAAAAAAACAATAGCTCCTGTAAAACAAAAAGTTCTAACACCAAAATGTGAATCAGTGATTGGCCAGCATTTACTAGTGAACCCGGCTTGTGCTGACAACTACACGGATAGCAGGTTTAAAATTATTGCAAATGGTCTGTCAACTTTTCATCTCTATATTTTGGAAGCCACCTTCATTAAAACACATAAACCTGTCCTTTGCCGTCAAAAAGAATTCCTAT
>NW_013868086.1:0-322 GCF_000517525.1 Limulus polyphemus
ATTAAGACTGATCGTTCCTTTCTTAAGTAAGCAAAGTTTCATAGTGAAGTCACAAATTTTAAAAATAATTAGAACGTTCAACTACAAATGATATTTAAATCACCTTTCAAAATACAAAATCTATTCAGATCTAAAGACCTATTGCCTACCCCTATGCATTCCAGGATCGAATATAAATACACATGTGGTGGCTGTAATGAAACTTACACCTGCAAGCCTGCAAACATATGGGAGTATCAAGCAGAACTGGTAAACAATTATCAAATCTACCAGACTCCACAATTCGCACACATAGTGAAAATACTAACCAACCAATCTTGAT
>NW_013868087.1:0-486 GCF_000517525.1 Limulus polyphemus
ATCCCGATAGTCAGGTACTCTATTTTGACAGTCAAGTTCTTATATCCCGATAGTCAGGTACTCTGATTTTGACAGTCAAGTTCTTATATCCCGACAGTCAGGTACTCTTATTTTGACAGTCAAGTTCTTATTTCCCGATAGTCAGGTACTCTTATTTTGACAGTCAAGTTCTTATATCCCGATAGTCAGGTACTCTTATTTTGACAGTCAAGTTCTTATTTCCCGATAGTCAGGTACTCTTATTTGGACAGTCAAGTTCTTATATCCCGATAGTCAGGTACTCTGATTTTGACAGTCAAGTTCTTATATCCCGATAGTCATTATAGTCAGGTACTCTTATTTTGACAGTCAAGTTCTTGTATCCCTATAGTCAAGTACTCTTATTTTGACAGTCAAGTTTTTATATTCCGATAGTCAGGTATTCTTATTTTGACAGTCAAGTTCTTATATCCCTATAGTCAGGTACTCTTATTTTGACAGTCAAGT
>NW_013868088.1:0-323 GCF_000517525.1 Limulus polyphemus
CAATAACACCGCCTAGTCCTTGTTACATCCTGCTACAAGAGATTACCAAACGATACAGACACCATAAATTACGAAGAAAGTCAATTCATAGCACTTAAAATATTAGTCTGGTCACATTCCTCTCATTATAGGCAAGACTTATGTTGGAATTTGAAACTTAAGTCCTTCATGTATTAGCACCCCAACTTAGCTTTATTGTTGTCACTTGTACACTGAGTTTTAACACATATATAAAAGAACCGTACAAGAATAAAAGTTTCATTTACCAAGATAACCCACGTACAGCAAATCGTGAGTCTTCGCTAAAATCATTGAAATCTTTA
>NW_013868089.1:0-729 GCF_000517525.1 Limulus polyphemus
CTGACAGTACACATTATTGTTTAATCTTGTGTTTTCCTACTGTCGGTACACAGTATCGTTAAATCTTGTGTCTTCTTATTGATAGTACACAGATTTAACGATACTTGTGTCTTCTTATTGACAGTACAGAGTATCGTTAAATATTGTGTCTTCTTACTGACAGTACATTGTATCCTTAAATCTTGTGTCTTCTTATTGGCTGAACACTGTCAATAAGAAGACACAAGATTTAACGATACTGTGTACTGTCAATAAGAAGACACAAGATTTAACGATACTGTGTACTGTCAATAAGAAGACACAAGATTTAACGATACTTGTCTTCTTATTGACATTACACAGTATCGTTAAATCTTGGAAGAAGACATCAATCAGGACAAACAATAATGAAATCTTGTGTTTTCTTATTGACAATACACATTATCGTTGAATATTGTGTCTTCTTATTGACAGTACACATTATTGTTACATCTTGTATTTTCTTACTGACAGTACACATTATCGTTGAATATTGTGTTTTCTTATTAACAGTACACAGTATTGTTAAATCTTGTGTCTTCTTATTGAAAGTACATAGTATCGTTAAATCTTGTGTCTTCTTATTGACAGTACACAGTATCGTTAAATCTTGTGTCTTCTTATTGACAGTACACAGTATCGTTAAATCTTGTGTCTTCTTATTGACAGGACACATTATTGTTAAATCTTGTGTTTTCTTAATGACAGTAC
>NW_013868090.1:0-322 GCF_000517525.1 Limulus polyphemus
CAAGCTACTATCCAAGCTGAATGAATTGTAAATTAATACTAGCTACTATCCCATCTGGATGAATTGTAAGGTAACACTAGCTACTATTTAACTGAATGAATTGTAAGGTAACACTAGCTACTATCCAAGCTGAATGAATTGTAAGTAAATACTAGCTACAATCCCATCTGTATGATTTGTAAGGTAACACTAGCTACTATCCAAGCTGAATGAATTGTAAATTAATACTAGCTACTATCCCATCTGGATGAATTGTAAGGTAACACAAGCTACTATCCAAGCTGAATGAATTGAAAGGTAACACTAGCTACTATCCAAGCTG
>NW_013868091.1:0-322 GCF_000517525.1 Limulus polyphemus
TAACTGTATTTTGTAACACTACTAGAAGCTAATGAACACTGGTAAAACTAAATAACTGTATTTTGTAACACTACTAGAAGCTAATGAACGATGGTAAAACTAAATAACTGTATTTTGTAACACTACTAAAAGCTGTAGAAAGATGGTAAAACTAAATAACTGTATTTTGTAACACTACTAAAAGCTGTAGAAAGACGGTAAAACTAAATAACTAGTATTTTGTAACACTACTAGAAGCTAATGAACGATGGTAAAACTGAATGATGATAAACTAGAGCACCAGTTCAAGTAGCAGACAGAACATAAAACTGAATGGTACTTG
>NW_013868092.1:0-322 GCF_000517525.1 Limulus polyphemus
TTACCGAATGTGTAACCCCATACTCATCTTTAGCGTTATTTGGTACAACAACTCCACGAACACGTAGGTTTAACTCTAGTTTCCGAATTAATAACCACCACACTCATCTTTAGCGTTATTTGGTACAACAACTCCACGAACACTAGGTGTAACTCTAGTTACAGAATTTATAACCACCATACTCATCTTTAGCCTTACTTGGTACAACTACTCCATAAATACCTAGTTGTAACTATAGTTACCGAATTTTTATCCAACATACTCATCTTTAGCCTTACTTGGTACAACTACTACATGAACATCTAGGTGTAATTATAGTTAC
>NW_013868093.1:0-322 GCF_000517525.1 Limulus polyphemus
AAATATCACCGGTAGCTACGAGAATGGTGGAACAGTGGTATTTTTTAATGGTGCAGGTTATATACCATAAATATCACCGGTCGCTACGAGTAAGGTGGAACAGTGGTATGTTTTTTGTTTTTATGGCGCAGGTTATATATCATGAATATCACCGGCAGCTACGAGTATGGTGGAACAGTGGTATTTTTTAATGGTGCAGGTTATATGCCATAAATATCACCGGTAGCTACGAGTATGGTGGAACAGTGGTATGTTTTTTGTTTTTATGGCGCAGGTTATATACCACAAATATCACCGGCAGCTACAAGTATGGTGGAACAGT
>NW_013868094.1:0-323 GCF_000517525.1 Limulus polyphemus
CTAGGCCTATCTATGGCCTTCAAAATGTTGACGATTCTACATGTAGAGGTTCATATATAGGCCTAAATAAAATGTTTTAATTGTGTGTACCAGTTTAACGTTGAATATTATTTTAGCTTTCTGCATTATTGAAATCACAAAGCATAAAGTTGACCATTAAGATAATGCAGAACTAACACGGTGTCTGTAAGTTTGCAGTAAAGGGGGAAAATATAACTTATTATGTCATAATCACAAGATGAGACACATCAACATCAGTCGATTCCAAGTTCTATAGAACTATCCACTATCTGGTAGAACTTAACAATAAAAATATTGTTGCG
>NW_013868095.1:0-322 GCF_000517525.1 Limulus polyphemus
ATACTGTGTACTATATATAACAAGCCACAAGATTTAACAATACTGTGTACTGTCAGTAAAAAGACACAAGATTTAACATACTGAGTCCTGTCAATAAGAAGATACAGGATTTATCAATACTGTGTACTGTCAATAAGAAGACACAAGGTTTAAAGATACTGTGTACTGTCAATAAGAAGAGACAAGATTTATCAATAATGTGTACTGTGAAAAAGAAGACACAAGATTTAAAAATACTGTGTCCTGTCAATAAGAAGATACAGGATTTATCAATACTGTGTACTGTCAATAAGAAGACACAAGATTTAACAATATTATGTCC
>NW_013868096.1:0-322 GCF_000517525.1 Limulus polyphemus
AACCATTAGCCAATAGCAAACATTATTAATCTAACCATTAGCCAATACCAAACATTGTTCATTTAACCATTAGGCAATACCAAACACTGTTCCTCTAACCATTAGCCAATACCAAACATTGTTCATCTAACCATTTGCCAATACAAAACATTGTTCATCTAACCATTAGGCAATACCAAACACTGTTCATCTAACCATTAGCCAAACCAAACATTGTTATTCTAAACATTAGGCAATACCTAAAATTAATCATCTAACCAGCAGGCAATACCAAACACTGTTCATTTAACCATTAGCCAATACCAAACATTGTTCATCTAAC
>NW_013868097.1:0-669 GCF_000517525.1 Limulus polyphemus
AGTCACTATCCTTCTATAATAAAACATCTACCAGTCACTATCCATGTATAATAAAACACCGACCAGCTACTATCCAGGTGTATTAAAAGACCTACCAGTTACCATCGATCTACATTAAAAGACCTACCAGCCACTATCCATATATAATGAAAGACCTTCCAGCCACTATCCATCAGTATTAAAAGACCTACCAGTCACTATCCATCTATAATAAAACACCTACCTGTCACTAACCTTCTATAATAAAACATCTAACAATCACTATCCATGTATAATAAAACACCTACCAGTCACTATCCATCTGTATTAAAAGACCTACCAGCCACTATCCATCTGTATTGAAAGACCTACCAGCCACTATCCATCTGTATTAAAAGACCTACCAGTCACTATCCATCTGTATTAAAAGACCTACCAGCCACTATCCATGCCACTATCCATCAATAATAAAATACCTACCAGCCACTACCCATCTATCATAAAGACCTACCATTTACTATCCATCTATAGTAAAAGACCTAAAAGCCACTACCCATCTATCATAAAGACCTACCATTTACTATCCATCTATATTAAAGACCTACCAGCCACTATCCGTTATATAATGAAAGACCTTCCAGCAACTATCCATCTGTATTATAAGACCTGCCAGTCATATCCATCTGTATT
>NW_013868098.1:0-488 GCF_000517525.1 Limulus polyphemus
TGGTTGTATAATCCCAGGAAGACCAAAGGGAAGTCTCCTAAGTTGTCTTCTCCATGGGAACATATGGGCCGATAACGCCAAAGCCTGTTGGCATGCACCACTTTTGGTTTACCTCGCCGACCACATTTTATCCGGAAAGTCACGTCTGAGAGACGATCCACTATGTACGGACCAGGACATTTCAGTTCGGACGAAGTAGAAAACAGAACAAATGACGCTGCTGAAGACGTGCCACCGTCGAAGAGGAAACTCTACTCAGTTTCGAGAAGGGAAACGATGAAGCTCTTGATGAAGTTAATACCACTGATGTGACTGTTACTGATGATAGGACATTTACTGATGAAGCAGATGAACCCCACGTGAAGCAGAAGCCAACGAGACGGAGACCAGTACGGAAGAAACGTCCCGTAAAATTAAGAGACTTTGTTGAATTGTAACTTTGTGTTTGTAATTCTGTACATTTAATTAAGTTATTGTTAATTGTTATT
>NW_013868099.1:0-509 GCF_000517525.1 Limulus polyphemus
TTTCGAGAAGATCTGTCCAAATGGAACGAAGTACTGGTACAAAACGCAAAACGTTCCATAACTCCTTTAAAACAAACAGTAGGAAGGTAAATCTCTGCATATTACTACGCAACGTTAAAGTGTACCTACATACCAAATTTGGTGAAGAATCATCAATTTAGGACCCTCTGGTAACAAGAAATCGAAAAACAATCAGTAACCAAAAGCTTCACTGCAGTACACATACGCTTTCAGAAAAGCCAATAAAAGAGTAACATAAAACGACCACAAAATTGGAAAAAATATAATAGAAGGCTAGAATTTTGCATGTAAATACGCAAGCTGTTTGTTTTAAAGGAGTTATGGAACGTTTTGCGTTTTGTACCAGTACTTCGTTCCATTTGGACGGATCTTCTCGAAATTTTTTCAGTAACGTTCGTTGCATAAATATAGTAATATGCAGAGTTTTACCTTCGCAACGTTAAAGTGTACCTACATACCGAATTTGGTGAAGAATAATCAATTTAGGA
>NW_013868100.1:0-322 GCF_000517525.1 Limulus polyphemus
AACGAGAAAAAAAGAAAGAAAAGAGACTACAGCAGTAGTTGGAGGAGAAAGAAAATAAACAAGAAGAGAAATTACAGCAGTTGTTGGAGGAGAAAGAAAAGAAACAAGAAGAGAAATTACAGCAGTTGTTGGAGGAGAAAGAAAATAAACAAGAAGAGAAATTACAGCAGTTGTTAGGGGAAAAAGAAAAGAAACAAGAAGAGAGATTACAGCAGTGGTAACTTGAACAAGAAAGGAAACAAGAAGTACAAACGGAAAACATTAGTAAATTTAAAAGCGAATTAGATACGTTAAAAGACGATCTATTGTCTTTTACACAAGG
>NW_013868101.1:0-322 GCF_000517525.1 Limulus polyphemus
GCACCTGGATAGGGTACAGTATGTAGAGTATTTACTGCACCTGGATAAGATACAGTATGTAGTGTATTTACTGCACCAGGAATAGAGTACATTATGTAGAGTATTTACTACACCAGGAATAGGTACAACATGTAGAGTATTTACTACACCAGGAATAGGGTTAATTATGTAGAGTATTTACTGGACCAGACACAGGTACAATATTTAGAGTATTTAGAACACCAGGGATAGGGTACACTATGTAGAGCATTTACTGCACCAGGGATAGGGTACTCTATGTAGAGTATTTACTGCACCTGAATAGGGTACAGTATGTAGAGTA
>NW_013868102.1:0-550 GCF_000517525.1 Limulus polyphemus
ATGGATAAGAAAGGCGTTATCGTTATAGAAATGTTATAACACCTATAGTGTGTTATTTTATAAAAGACACTCCTTTTTATAATGCTTATCTATAGTGCATCTTTTCTGAATTAGAATATAAAAAATTATATTCGGAAAAATTTTGTCAAAAATACCAAGGCTATAGCCTTTGAAATTGTAAAAAAATAAATTTTTTGAAACGCACAAATTATGGTGGATTTTAATGAAAAGCAGAATATAAAAGCCCATGAAGTAATATATTTGTATAAAACAACGAACGGTGAAACGTGAACTAGTTAGGAAAAATGTGTGAAATAGTGGGTTTTAACGATATCGTCTAGTATTCCTATAGAAATAATGTATTGAATTTAAGCTTTCCAATAATAGGTTTATTTTATAAATTAATGGGCGACTGCTGTTTTAATACCTACCCAACAATTTATTAATGTATTCCTATAGAAATAATGTATTGAATTTAAGCTTTCCAATAATAGGTTTATTTTATAATTATGATGAGCGAAATTTTGTCAAAAATGCAAAGGCTTTAGCC
>NW_013868103.1:0-322 GCF_000517525.1 Limulus polyphemus
GCCGTATCTGTACCTTTAATTAACTCCGTTTACACCATAAACTACATTATCCTCGTGCCGTATCTGTCTCTTTAATTAATCCTGTTTACACCATAAACTACCTTATCCTCGTGCCGTATCTGTCCCTTTAATTAATCCTGTTTACACCATAAACTACCTTATCCTCGTGCCGTATCTGTCCCTTTAATTAACCCTGTTTACACCACTGAACTACATTATCCTCGTGCCGTATCTGTCCCGTTAATTAATCCTGTTTACACCATAAACTACCTTATCCTCGTGCCGTATCTGTCCCTTTAATTAACCCTGCTTACACCATAAA
>NW_013868104.1:0-323 GCF_000517525.1 Limulus polyphemus
CGTTTTTCCGTATCTCAAGAGATGCAACACTAATGTCTCTCACACATTGTTATGTCTTAACAAATCCAACACTAATGTGTCTCACATTTTTCCGTATCTTAAGAGATGCAACAATAATGTCTCTCACACATGTTATGTCTTAACAAATCCAACAGTAATGTGTCTCATACTTTGCCGTATCTTAAGAGATGCAACACTAGTGTCTCTCACACATTGTTATGTCTTAACAAATCCAACACTAATGTGTCTCACATTTTTCCGTATCTTAAGAGATGCAACAATAATGTCTCTTTCACATTGTTATGTCTTAAAAAATCCATCAC
>NW_013868105.1:0-818 GCF_000517525.1 Limulus polyphemus
GAGGAAGAAAACTAAAAACACGTTTTCAAAGTCAACCAAATCTAGTAGAAAACGAACAAAAAGGAACCTTATCAATATCAACGAAATCTGGAGGAAGGAAGACTAAAAGACCGTTTATAACAGTCGAAAAAATATAGTGGAAAACTGACTAAAAGGACCCTTAACAATGTCAACAAAATCTGGAGGAAGGAAGACTAAAAGATCGTTATAACAGTCGACAAAATATAGTGGAAAACTGACTAAAACGACCCATATCAATGTCAACAAAATCTAGTGGAAGGAAGACTAAAAGACCGTTATAACAGTCAAAAAAATATAGTTTTATTTTCGACTTTGATAGAGGTATTTTTAGTCTTTCTTACACTATATTTTAATGACTTTAATAATGGTATTTTTAATCCTTATTTTAGTTTTCTTCCACTCGTTTTTGTCGACTTTCATAACTGTCTATTTAGGCTTTCTAAGACTACATTGACTTTGAAAACGTGTTCAAAATTTAGTGGAAAACTGATTAAAACGAGCCATATCAATGTCAACAAAATCTAGTGGAACGAAAACTAAAAGACCTTTATAACAGTCGACAAAATATAGTTTAAAAAAGATTAAAAATACCATTATGAAAGTCATTCTAATATAGTGTAAGAAATACTAAAAATACAGCTATGAAAGTCGAAAATATCTAGTCTAAGAAGGCGTAAAAATACAGTTATGAAAGTCGACAAAATCGAGTGGAAGAAAACTAAAAACATTGTTTTCAAAGTCAACAAAATCTAGTGGAAAACGAACTAAAAGGAACCATATCAATGTCAACAAAATAT
>NW_013868106.1:0-375 GCF_000517525.1 Limulus polyphemus
TGAGTATGTTTGGCGGGACGGGGGATTCGAATCCGCGACCCTCAGTTTGCGAGTCGAGCGCCCTAACCACCTGGCCATGCCGGGCACAAAGGGTCTGTACGTGTCTAATTCTAATGATTGTCTAATTCTTCTGGTATGGTTTCAATTGAGGAACTTTTAATAGCTTAGAATAAAACCCTAAACTACGCGTCATTTGATGTTCAATAACACATACGTGAGAGAGAGAGATAGAAAAGAAACACAAAAGGCAAACTCGTCCATGAAAATTCTTCGTTTATTTCGCGTCATTTGATGTTCAATAACACATACGTGAGATAGAGAGATAGAAAAGAAACACAAAAGGCAAACTCGTCCATGAAAATTCTTCGTTTATTT
>NW_013868107.1:0-323 GCF_000517525.1 Limulus polyphemus
AGACCAATACAGCATCAGTGGTATCAGTGCTGTACAGACCAACAAAGCATCAGTCGTATCAGCGCTGTACAGACTAACAAATCATCAGTTGTACCTGTGGTGTATAGATAAACAAAGTATCGGTCATATCTGTGTTGTACAGACCAACAAAGTATCAGTGGTATCAGTGCTGTACAGACCAACAAAGCATCAGTCGTATCAGCGCTGTACAGACTAACAAATCATCAGTTGTACCTGTGGTGTATAGATAAACAAAGTATCGGTTATATCTGTGTTGTACAGACCAACAAAGCATCAGTTTTATCTGTGATGTACAGACAAAC
>NW_013868108.1:0-752 GCF_000517525.1 Limulus polyphemus
GGTCTTCCTTCCTTCAGATTTTGTTGACATTGATAAGGGTCCTTTTAGTCAGTTTTCCACTAGATATTTTTGACTTTGAAAACGTGTTATTAGTTTTCTTCCACTCGATTTTTTCGACTTTCATAACTATATTTTTAGGCCTTCTTAGACTAGATATTTTCGACTTTGATAGCGGTATTTTTAGTCTTTCTTACTCTATATTTTAATGACTTTCATAATGGTATTTTTAATCCTTCTTAAACTATATTTTGTCGACTGTTATAAAGGTCTTTTAGTTTTCCTTCCACTAGATTTTTTTTTGACATTGATATTGGTCGTTTCAGTCAGTTTTCAACTATATTTGGACGACTGTTATAACGGACATTTGGCCTTCCTTCCTTAAGATTTTGTTGACATTGATAAGGGTCCTTTTAGTCAGTTTTCCACTAGATGTTTTTGACTTTGAAATCGGGTTATTAGTTTTCTTCCACTCGATTTTTTCGATTTTCATAACTGTCTTTTTAGGCCTGCTTAGACTAGATATTTTCGACTTTGATAGAGGTATGTAAGAAACACTAAAGCTATATTTTAATTACTTTCATAATGGTATTTTTAATCCTTCTTACTATATTTTCTAAAAGACCGTTATAACAGTCGACAAAATATAGTGGAAAACTGACTAAAACAACCCATATCAATGTCAACAAAATCTAGTGGAAGGAAGACTAAAAGACCGATATACTTTTGGTCTTCCTTCCTCCAGATTTTGTTGA
>NW_013868109.1:0-349 GCF_000517525.1 Limulus polyphemus
GCACTGCTGAAATTTTTGGAATGGTGATTTTTACATCAGTAAGTGTAGAGCAAGGATTACGAACCAAATAATAAAAACACCATAATATCAATCCTTTTATTACCGAATTGTAACAGATATTCAAGTACATTTGTCGGTAAAGAAATGATTCATCTATTTAGATAAGTTAATTAAACCACTTCATTTTATATAGATTAGTTTGTTTAAAGACTTAGTGAACGTTTACTTACATTAGAGAAATATTATCTTCTAGTTTTGAAAATATCAGAAATAAAGTTGATAATTTGTTAATATATAAAATAAACCATTTGTATTTGAACTGATATTTCATGACTTTTTATTCCAGACA
>NW_013868110.1:0-322 GCF_000517525.1 Limulus polyphemus
AAAGCATAGAGACAGAAAAAGTTGAAAATATTTTAATGCAATAACATACAAATAGAAACCAAAACATAGAGACAGAAAAAATTGAAAATATTTTAATACAATAACATACAAATAGAAACCAAAGCATGGCGCCAGAAAAAGTTGAAAATATTTTAATACAATAACATACAAATAGAAATCAAAGCATAGCGACAGAAAATGTTGAAAATACTTTAATGCAATAACATACAAATAGAAACCAAAACATAGAGACAGAAAAAGTTGAAAATATTTTAATGTAATAACATACAAATAGAAACCAAAGCATAGAGACAGAAAAGTT
>NW_013868111.1:0-322 GCF_000517525.1 Limulus polyphemus
CAAAGATACTGTGTACTGTCAATAAGAAGACAAAATATTTAACGATACTGTGTACTCTCAATAAGAAGACACACGATTTAGCAATACTGTGTATTATCTATAAAAAAACACAAGATTTAACGATACTGTGTACTGTCAATAAGAAGACACAAGATTTAACGATACTGTGTACTGTCAATAAGAATACTAAAGATTCAAAGATACTGTGTACTGTCAATAAGAAGACACAAGATTTAACGATACTGTGTACTGTCAATAAGAAGACACAATATTCAACGATAATGTGTACTGTCGTTAAAAAACACAAGATTTAACAATAATT
>NW_013868112.1:0-546 GCF_000517525.1 Limulus polyphemus
TTAGATGTAGAACCTGTGTTTCACTTTGTACTAATGTCTCTTGTTGTCAGATGTAGAAACTATTTTTTACATTATACCAACATCTTTAGATGTTAGATGTAGAACCTGTGTTTCACTTTATACTAATGTCTTTTGTTGTCAATTGTGGAACCTGTGTTTTACTTTCTTTCAACATCCTTTGTTGTCAGATGTAGAACCTGTGTTTTACTTTATACCAACATCCTTTTGTTTCAGATGTAGAACCTGTGTTTCACTTTATACTAATGTCTTTTGTTGCCTGTTGTGGAACTTTGTTTTACTTTATACCAACATCCTTTGACTACATCTGACAACAACTGACAACAAAAGACATTAGTATAAAGTGAAACACAGGTTGGGAACCTGTGTTTTACTTTCTACCAACATCCTTTGTTATCAGATGTAGAATCTGTGTTTTACTTTATACTAATGTCTTTTGTTGCCTGTTGTGGAACCTATGTTTTACTTTATACCAACATCCTTTGTCAGATGTAGAACCTGTGCTTCACTTTATACCAACATCCTTTT
>NW_013868113.1:0-241 GCF_000517525.1 Limulus polyphemus
ACTGTTTACACACACACGATGTTTTACTAGGTATCAAACCGCAAGTATAATTCAAATAGAAAACAAACGAGACTGTTTACACACACGATGTTTTACTAGGTATCAAACCGCGAGTATAATTCAAATAGAAAACAAACGAGACTGTTTACATACACATACACGATGTTTTAATAGGTATCAAACCGCGAGTATAATTCAATTAGAAAACAAACGAGACTGTTTACACACACACACACGTATG
>NW_013868114.1:0-409 GCF_000517525.1 Limulus polyphemus
CTGGATGGTGCTATAGTAACAAAGTACAAGCTATTGTTTCACTGGATGTTGTATAGTAAAAACGTACAGACTATGGTTTCACTGGATGGTGCTATAGTAACAAAGTACAGACTACTGTTTCACTGGATGGTGCTATAGTAACAAAGTACAGACTACTGTTTCACTGGATGTTGCTATAGTAACAAAGTACAGACTACTGTTTCACTGGATGGTGCTATAGTAACAAAGTACAAGCTATTGTTTCACTGGATGGTGCTATAGTAACAAAGTACAGACTATTGTTTCACTGGATGGTGCTATAGTAACAAAGTACAGACTATTGTTTCACTGGATGTTGCTATAGTAACAAAGTACAGACTACTGTTTCACTGGATGGTGCTATAGTAACAAAGTACAAGCTATTGTTTCA
>NW_013868115.1:0-342 GCF_000517525.1 Limulus polyphemus
AATCCATCTGTAATAAAAGACCTACCAGCCACTCTCTATCAATAGTAAAAGACCCATCAGTCACTATCCATTAATAATAAAACACCTACCAGTCACTACACATCTATAATAAAAGACCTACCAGTCACTATCCATCTATAATAAAAGACCTACCAGCCACAATCCATCTATAATAAATGACCTACCAGCTACTATCCATCTATCATAAAAGACCTACCAGCCACTTTTCATCTATATTAAAAGACCTACCTTCCTCTATCCATCTATAATAAAAGACCTACCAGTAACTATCCATCTATTATTAAAGACCTACCAGTCACTATCTATCTATAATAAAAGATC
>NW_013868116.1:0-943 GCF_000517525.1 Limulus polyphemus
ATTGACAGTACACAGTATCGTTAAATCTTTTGTCTTCTTATTGACAGTACACAGTATCGTTAAATCTTGTGTCTTCTTATTGAAGTACACAGTATCGTTAAATCTTGTGTCTTCTTATTGACAGTACACAGTATCGTTAAATCTTGTGTCTTCTTATTGACAGTACACAGTATCGTTAAATCTTGTGTTTTTTATTGATAGTACACAGTATCGTTAAATCTTGTGTCTTTTTATTGATAGTACACGGTATTTCAATAAGAAGACACAAGATTTAACCAGTACACAGTATCGTTAAATCAACACTGTGTACTTTCAATAAGAAGACACAAGATTTAACAAAACTGTGTACTGTCAATAAAAAGACTCAAGATTTAACGATACTGTGTACTGTCAATAAGAAGATACAAGATTTAACAAAACTGTGTACTGTCAATAGGAAGACACAAGATTTAACATTACTGTGTACTATCAATAAAAAGACACAAGATTTAACGATACTGTGTACTTTCAATAAGAAGACACAAGATTTAACGATAATGTGTACTTTCAATAAGAAGACACAACTTAAATCTCTTGTCTTCTTATTGACAGTACACAGTATTGTTAAATCTTGTGTCATCTTATTGACAGTACACAGTATCATTAAATCTTGTGTCTTCTTATTGATAGTACATATTATCGTTAAATCTTGTGTCTTTTTATTGATAGTACACAGTATTGTTAAATCGTGTGTCTTCCTATTGACATTACTCAGTATCTTTAAATCTTGTGTCTTCTTATTGACAGTACTCAGTATCGTTAAATCTTGTGTTTTCTTTTTGACAGCATACAGTATCGTTAAATCTTGTGTCTTCTTATTGACAGTACACAGTATCGTTAAATCTTTGTCAATAAGAAGACACCAAGATTTAACAATACTGTGTACTGTCTTCTTATAGACAGG
>NW_013868117.1:0-322 GCF_000517525.1 Limulus polyphemus
CATACAGTTATACATTAGAAGTGTTGATACCAGTGTTTGTTAATATTGGAAGTAGACTGGCATACAGTCATACTTCAGTTATACATTAGATGGTTTGTTACCAGTGTTTGTTATGTTAGAAGTAGACTGACATACAGTCATACTTCAGTTATACATTAGATGGTTTGTTACCAGTGTTTGTTATGTTGGAAGTAGACTGACATACAGTCATACTTCAGTTATACATTAGAATTGTTGATATCAGTGTTTGTTATGTTGGAAGTAGACTGACATACAGTCATACTTCAGTTGTACATTAGAAGTGTTGATATCAGTGTTTGTT
>NW_013868118.1:0-322 GCF_000517525.1 Limulus polyphemus
GAGTATGGTGGTTATAAATTCCGTAACTAGAGTTACACCTAGGTGTTCATGGACTAGTTGTACCAAGTAAGGCTAAAGATGATTATGGTGGTTAGAAATTCTGTATCTAGTGTTACCCCTAGGTGTTCGTGGAGTTGTTGTACCAAATAAAGCTAAAGATGAGTATGAGGGTTATAAATTCGGTAACCAGAGTTAAACCTAAGTGTTCCTGGAGTAGTTTTACCAAGTAAGGCTAAAGATGAGTATGGTGGTTATAAATTCCGTAACTAGAGTTACACCTAGGTGTTCGTGGAGTTGTTGTACCACATAACGCAAAAGATGA
>NW_013868119.1:0-382 GCF_000517525.1 Limulus polyphemus
TAACGAAAGGAATCATTGATCATTACTATATAAAGATGTATAACGAAAGGAATCATTGATCATACATCTTTATATAGTAGTAACGAAAGGAATCATTGATCATACATCTTTATATAGTAGTAACGAAAGGAATCATTGATCATACATCTTTATATAGTAGTAACGAAAGGAATCATTGATCATACATCTTTATATAGTAGTAACGAAAGGAATAATTGATCATATATCTTTATATAGTAGTAACGAAAGGAATCATTGATCATACATCTTTATATAGTAGTAACGAAAGGAATCGTTGATCATACATCTTTATATAGTAATAACGAAAGGAATCATTGACACTACATCTTTATATAGTAATAACGAAAGGCATCATTGACAC
>NW_013868120.1:0-322 GCF_000517525.1 Limulus polyphemus
TGGATTAAATAGGACCCAATAGCTAGTATCGTTCTATGACCCACTGTTGAATTTAATCTGCATCCAATCTGTTTATTAACTCATCTATTTACAACATATCTTCATTGGTTTCCTCAAGTCCGAGTAGATTAAATAGATCCAATAACAATTATCGTTCTATGACCCACTGTTGACTTTAGTCTGCAGCCAGTTTATTAATTAACTCATATATTTACAACATATCTACATGTGTTTGTTTAAGACCGACTGGATTAAATAGCACCCAATAGCTAGTATCGTTCTATGACCCACTGTTGACTTTAGTCTGCAGACAATGTGTTTA
>NW_013868121.1:0-321 GCF_000517525.1 Limulus polyphemus
CATTATTGAGTTAAATGCGATTAGAAACAACTATCTAAGTTTGTCGTATAGTTATATGATTTGTGTATTACAGAACCATTATTGAGTTAAATGCGATTAGAAACAACTATCTAAGTTTGTCGTGTAGTTATATGATTTGTGTATTACAGAACCATCATTGAGTTAAATGCGATTAGAAACAACTATCTAAGTTTGTCGTATAGTTATATGATTTGTGTATTACAGAACCATTATTGAGTTAAATGCGATTAGAAACAACTATCTAAGTTTGTCGTATAGTTATATGATTTGTGTATTACAGAACCATTATTGAGTTAAATG
>NW_013868122.1:0-323 GCF_000517525.1 Limulus polyphemus
TTTAATTTACACAGTGACTTGCCCAGAATACCTTAATTTACACGGTGACTTGTCTAGAATACCTTAATTTACCCGGTGACTTGTCTAGAATACCTTAGTTTACACGGTGACTTGCCTAGAATACCTTAATTTACACGGTGACTTGTCTAGAATACCTTAATTTACACGGTGACTTGTCTAGAATACCTTAATTTACACGGTGACTTGTATAGAATACCTTAATTTACACGGTGACTTGTCTAGAATACCTTAATTTACACGGTGACTTGTCTAGAATACCTTAATTTACACGGTGACTTGTCCTAGAATACCTTAATTTACAC
>NW_013868123.1:0-452 GCF_000517525.1 Limulus polyphemus
TCTCACTTTATGTGAATTAAACGGTGTTTGTTTTAAAGTGAGACTGTAGTAAAACAATTCTTTAACAGAATCTGTCTTTACGTCGACCATTGTGAATTAAACGGTGTTTGTTTATGGTCGACGTAAAGACAGATTCTATTAAAGAATTGTTTTACTACAGTCTCACTTTATGTGAATTAAACGGTGTTTGTTTATGGTGACGTAAAGACAGATTCTGTTAAAGAATTGTTTTACCACAGTCTCACTTCATGTGAATTAAACGGTGTTTGTTTATGGTCGACGTAAAGACAGATTCTATTAAAGAATTGTTTTACTACAGTTTCACTTTATGTGAATTAAACGGTGTTTGTTTATGACCGTCGTAAAGACAGATTATATTAAAGAATTGTTTTACCACAGTCTCACTTCATGTGAATTAAACAGTGTTTGTTTATGGTCGACGTAAAGACAGA
>NW_013868124.1:0-547 GCF_000517525.1 Limulus polyphemus
GCACTTAAAAATTTTGTCCCCCCCAAAGTTCACAGTGGTGTATCTGCGGACTTGCGATGCCATAAACCGGGTTTCGATACCTGTGGTGGGCAGAGCCCAGATAGCCCATTGTATAGCTTTGTGCTTAACTTCAAACAAAAACGTTTAATAATTTACCTTTAATTACAGGAAATAATATAAATAATAAATAATATAAATAACTTGAAGTTACAAGTAAGAGAATTTTTAATAAACTACAAAATATATATGAGTAAGGTAATAAAATGAATTATTGTTGTTTTTAAATAAAATATGATTAAGTAAGATAGTAAGTAACTGGTAACTTACTATCTTACCAGTTATTTACTATCTAACTGGTAAGATAGTAAGTAACTGGTAAGATTTACTATCTTACCAGTTACTTACTATTAACTGGTAAGATAGTAAGTAACTGGTAAGATAGTAAGTAACTGGTAAGATAGTAAGTAACTGGTATGTTAAACTCCATTATTTTGGGTTAATTTTATTGTACTAATAATTTGATTTACATTGGATTTATAGTTTACAG
>NW_013868125.1:0-322 GCF_000517525.1 Limulus polyphemus
GTACAACATGATTATATCGGTTATCATGTTGAGTGTATATTGTGTATAGTAGACACAACCACATAACACAACTTACTCGATCTATAAACCAATGTACAACATGATTATATCGGTTATCATGTTGAGTGTATATTGTGTATAGTAGACACAACCACATAACACAAAATCCTCGATCTATAAACCAATGTACAACATGATTACATCGGTTAACATGTTGAATGTATATTGTGTATAGTAGACACAACCATATAACACAACATACTCGATCTATAAACCAATGTACAACATGATTATATCGGTTATCATGTTGAGGTATATTGTG
>NW_013868126.1:0-321 GCF_000517525.1 Limulus polyphemus
TCTGGGTATTCCGGTCCCTCCCCCCACATCCAAATCAACATCTAAATAGGATCTATAGATCCCAGCCCTGAAAAGGACAGTATCCTGTTTGTAGTTTTGCTTATTCCTATTCTACTCTAAATCCAAATCAGTTTTATGTTAATAATATTCAAATAATCCAAATCTATATTAATTTAATTGACTAACAATCATTTTCCGATAAGAACTTAACCTATCAAATTATACTCAAAATGTTCATTTGGCCACATTCACAGCGTACTCTTTCTGCATCTCCCTGGTCACTGTCATCGACAATACTACGGTAGCCCTCCTCTCCGCGTC
>NW_013868127.1:0-841 GCF_000517525.1 Limulus polyphemus
GTACAGTCCTGGTAAGTTGTTGGTAACCTTCCGGTACAGTATTATAGACGAATACCTTGGTTAACTTTCTGTACAGCTCTAGGACAACAGTCAGAATTATTTTGGTACAGTCTTGGTAAGTTGTTGGTAACCTTCCGGTATAGTACTATAGACAAATAGTCGGTTAGCTTTCCTGTACAGCTCTAGGACAATAGTCAGAATTATTTTGGTACAGTCCTGGTAAGTTGTTGGTAACCTTCCGGTACAGTACTATAGACAAATAGTCGGTTAGCTTTCCTGTACAGCTATAGGACAATAGTCAGAATTATTTTGGTACAGTTTTGGTAAGTTGTTGGTAACCTTCCGGTATAGTACTATAGACAAATCGGTTAGCTTTCCTGTACAGCTCTAGGACAATAGACAGAATTATTTTGGTACAGTCCCTATACCGGAAGGTTACCAACAACTTACCACACTATAGACAAATAGTCGGTTAGCTTTCCTGTACAGCTATAGGACAATAGTCAGAATTATTTTTGCACAATATTTGGTGATTAGTTGATGATCTTTTGGTACAGTTTTAGTTTTACTGCGAGTAGTTGATAGTCTTTTGGCTTAGTACTGATCATTCATCTATTGTCTAGTCCCCCTTGGAGAAGCGATAAGTTTACGGATTTACAACGTTAAAAAGTACTATCTGCTGCGTCCACCGCGGAGAATCAAACTCCTGAGATCATTCATCTATTGTCTAGTCCCCCCTAGGAGAAGCGATAAGTTTACGGACTTACCATGTTAAAATCAGGAGTTTGATTCTCCGCGGTGGACGCAGCAGATAGTACTGATCATTCATCTATTGTCTAGT
>NW_013868128.1:0-667 GCF_000517525.1 Limulus polyphemus
TACAACTACTCCATGAACACTTAGGTGAAACTCTAGTTACCGAATTTATATCCACCATATTCATCTTTAGCCAGTAGTTGTACCAAGTAAGGTAACTAGAGTTACACCTAGGTGTTCATGGCTCTAATCGGAAACTAGAGTTACACTTAGGTGTTGATGGAGTAGTTGTACCAAGTAAGGCTAAAGATGAGTATGGTGTTTATAAATTTGGTAACTAGAGTTACACCTAGGTGTTCATGGAGTAGTTGTACCAAGTAAGGCTAAAGATGAATATTGTGGATATAAATTCGGTAACAAGAGTTACACCTAAGTGTTCATGGAGTAGTTGTACCAAGTAAGGCTAAAGATGAGTATGGTGGTTTTAAATTCGGTAACTAGAGTTACACCTAGGTGTTCGTGGTGTTGTTGTACCAAATAACGCTACATATGAGTATTGTGTTTATAAATATAACCACCATACTCATCTTTAGCCTTACTTGGAACAATTTCTCCATGAACACTTAGGATTAACTCTGGTTACCGAATTTATAACCCCCATACTCATCTTTAGCGTTATTTGGTACAACAACACCACGAACATTTAGGTGTAACTCTAGTTACAGAATTTATAACCACCATACTAATCTTTAGCCTTACTTGGAACAATTAACTCCATGAACACATAGGC
>NW_013868129.1:0-322 GCF_000517525.1 Limulus polyphemus
GTTCGTAAATAAAAATATGATTTAGTATTTATAAGGAAAACTTTGTGTCATTTGTACTTACTAGTAGTACCACTTTGATAGCTTTAGGCTTATCGTAAGAATTTTGTAATTTCTTTCTTACTATTATTACTTAGTAAGACCCACACTTCTGTTGTTGTTTTAATTAAAACATACTGTTGCATCATCGAGATCACTTGACTATTCTCACGCCCTCTAGTTTCTAGAACTATCTTGTTCCTTCATGAATTCCCTAGCATTTACTAGATAGGGTAGTCTGGTATATATATGTTGCGTCATCGAGATCACGTGACAATTCTCACGC
>NW_013868130.1:0-322 GCF_000517525.1 Limulus polyphemus
GCTTAATCAAATAACTTATAGGGAAAAAAACTTTTGAATCAATTACGTAATAACGTAATTTAATGTCATAAACTATTTACATTTAGTTTGTCATGGTTATATACATGTAAAAAAAATTTTGAAAAATTATTATTTTTCTAAAACTTTTTGGTAGACTATTCAATATGTAAATGAAAAATTTTTTTTCATTTTCAGATCCTGTTTTCTTCACCCATCGTTATGGCTACTAAGAAAAGAAAAGTAGATGCTGAGTGTCGCCTTTTCAATGAAGAATGGGGAGAAAAGTACTTCTTTGTGGAAACAAACAGCTAGAAAGCTAGTT
>NW_013868131.1:0-322 GCF_000517525.1 Limulus polyphemus
CAGATTGCAGCCAATTGTGAAGCATGGTGGTTTCATCGTGATGGTTTGGAGAAGCTGTTTGGGTTGGTGGGAGATCGAGCTTAGTGGAGTGCGTTGGCAACATAAATTTTGCGAAATACGTCGAAATATTGGAGGAAGGACTCTTGCCACTTTATTCCTCGGGTTTCGTGGACAAGAACACAACGTTGTTCCAGGAAGACGGAGCACCGTGTCACACAACTAGAAACACCCAAAAGTGGCAGGAAGAAATTGGTATCCAGAAGTTGCTCTGGCCGAACCAATCTCCTGATATGAACCCCATCGAAAACCTTTGGGCCATACT
>NW_013868132.1:0-322 GCF_000517525.1 Limulus polyphemus
GCAGCAAGTTTGTTAATTAACTCATATATATACAACATATCTACATGTGTTTTTAAGACCAACTGGATTAAACAGGACCCAATAGCTAGTATCGTTCTATGACCCACTGTTGACTTTAGTCTGTAAAAAGTTTGTTAATTAACTCATATATTTACAACATATCTACATGTGTTTGTTTAAGACCGACTGGATTAAATAGGACCCAATAGCTAGTATCGTTCTATGACCCACTGTTGCCTTTAGTCTGTCGCCAGTTTGGTAATTAACTCATATATTTACAACATATCTACATGTGTTTCCTTAAGTCCGACTGGATTAAATA
>NW_013868133.1:0-322 GCF_000517525.1 Limulus polyphemus
TAACTCTGACGGCTACTTCTCTATACACAGTGATGACACACATTCAGGTATATTTGGTATTAACTCTATCTCTGCCAGTAGCTCAAATTGTGCTCTATATGTTTCCCACGGAGCCTTCCCATCGTATTCCTGTGGCTTCCTTCGCACTGGATCACTCCTATTACTGACATTCATATCTGGGATGTGACTTCTAACGGGACTGAATATGTCTGCATTAGGGTTTAGCTGCGGGCTCTGTAAGGGGCTTGCCATAGTCTGGGGCTGATTAAGTCGATGGTCAATGTATCCTCCTTGTGTAACACACAACAAATCGTTCTTTAAG
>NW_013868134.1:0-322 GCF_000517525.1 Limulus polyphemus
TGTTTTTAACACTATTTATATAAGCTATTTAGTACAACAAGATTTGTTATGGTTAACAAATGACGATATCAAACACCAGAAGACCTCTTTTAATTGTATTTCTAATACAATATTCCGAACTGCTTCTTTCGATTTTGTTTCAATAAATTCTTTTAGAAGTGTTTAGGAGATTTGGAGATTTAGAAAACGTACGAGGTTAGTTATCGTTACAAACAATTGTGTGTTATACGTGATAATCAACATTAAGGTGTTTTGCAAATTTCCAATCACACATGGTGTGTTTTCTTTAGTTAATTATCGTCTAAGAATGTTTCCAGCGTCT
>NW_013868135.1:0-513 GCF_000517525.1 Limulus polyphemus
CAGGAAGATACTGTGTTTATATCCACTATGGGAACAGTAATAACAAAACATTAGATGTCACAATAAAAGTGAAGGAACTGTACACCGGAAGATACTGTGTTTATGACCACTATGGGAACAGTAATAACAAAACATTAGACATCACAATAAAAGTGAAGAGACTGTACACCGGAAGATACTGTGTTTATAACTACTATGGGAACAGTAATAACAAAACATTAGATGTCACAATAAAAGTGAAGGAACTGTACACCGGAAGATACTGTGTTCATATCCACTATGGGAACAGTAATAACAAAATATTAGACATCACAATAAAATTTGAAGGAACTGTACACCGGAAGATACTGTGTTTATGACCACTATGGGAACAGTAATAACAAAACATTAGATGTCACAATAAAAGTGAAGGAACTGTACACCGGAAATACTGTGTTTATGACCACTATGGGAACACTAATAACAAAACATTAGATGTCACAATAAAAGTGAAGGAACTGTACACAGGAAGAT
>NW_013868136.1:0-322 GCF_000517525.1 Limulus polyphemus
CGAAGTTACTGAAAATTAACTAACGAACGGAGACGTAAAAAGTGGTGTCAGAAGTGGGATAAAAAAAAGAAGAAAAAGAGAAGATGGAAACGAGAAGCGGCATATCAAACTACAGCTTAGCAGATTTGATGGCAGCAATACAAGAACAGCAAAAGAAACAAGAATAACGAGAAGAGAAATCACAACAGTTGTTAGAGGAAAAAGAAAAGAGACAAGAAGAACGAGAAGAGAAATTACAACAGTTGTTAGAGGAAAAAGAAAAGAAACAAGAAGAACGAGAACATAAAGAAGAAAAGAAACAGGAAGAACGAGAAGAGAAATT
>NW_013868137.1:0-322 GCF_000517525.1 Limulus polyphemus
TAACTGTTACAGTTCTTATTCATGGAGTAATGTAACTGTTACAGTTCTTATATATGGAGTAATGTAACTGTTACAGTTCTTATATGATTAACGCCTGTCCATCCATAGTTTTTTGCCAAACTCGAAGTTAAAATTATTCACATCTAAACACATTTCCTTTAATTTGTAACTAAAGACGAATATTTTCGATCACAAGTTCAGTTGTACGATTATCACTAACTGTTGGTCGAACTGACAAACACATTTCCAGTTCATATAAAATCATACCGTGGTTAACTAAAGACATATTGTCGAGTGTTTATTCTCTCGTAGGATCGTTACT
>NW_013868138.1:0-321 GCF_000517525.1 Limulus polyphemus
AAAAGTAGGAAATTATTCTACTGTACATTCTTAGTAGACAATAACAAAAGTAGGAATGTATTCTACTGTTCATTCTTAGTGGACAATAACAGAAGTAGGAATGTATTCTACTGTTCATTCTTAGTGGACAATAACAAAAGTAGTAACATATTCTACTGTTCATTCTTAGTGGACAATAACAAAAGTAGGAAAGTATTCTACTGTTCATTCTTAGTGGACAATAACAAAAGTAGTAATGTATTCTACTGTTCATTCTTAGTAGACAATAACAAAAGTAGTGATGTATTCTACTGTTCATTCTTAGTAGACAATAACAAAAGT
>NW_013868139.1:0-395 GCF_000517525.1 Limulus polyphemus
CCCTGGCGTTGCTGCAGTGTCCTTGTTTGACCCCACCCGCCATGGAGTCCTACGAGGGGACGCACTACAATGTCAGTGGGCACTGAACCTCTCTCTTTAATTATTGATCCTCCCATTCCAAATAAAAAAAATGTTAAAAATCTGCAAATTGGTAAACGACTACGTCTAGAAGACTCTGAACAGCAGTCTCCATCACAAACCACACCTGTACCTCGCTTTTTGATCATGCATTCACTATCTGATAAATCTTTAGGGCAAATATCTCCTTTTTTATTCAGAAGGGCTTAGAGGGGCTTGCTGGCTCTCCAAAGTCAGTTAAGAAGCTACATTCTGGAGACATCTTAGTAGAAACTTCTACAGTTGAGCACAGTGAACTTCTCTTGAATTCAAAGGCC
>NW_013868140.1:0-320 GCF_000517525.1 Limulus polyphemus
CAATAAGAAGACACAAGATTTAAAGATACTGTGTACTTTCAAGAAGAAAACACAAGACTTAACTATAATGTGTACTGTCAATAAGAACACACAAGATTTAACAATACTGTGTTCTGTCAATAAGAAGACACAAGATTTAACAATACTGTGTACTATCAATAAGAAGACACACGATTTAGCAATACTGTGTACTATCAATAAAAAGACACAAGATTTAACGATACTATGTACTGTCAATAAGAAAACACAAGATTTAACGATACTGTGTACTATCAATAAGAAGACACAAGATTTAACGATACTCTGCACTGTCAATAAGA
>NW_013868141.1:0-516 GCF_000517525.1 Limulus polyphemus
AAATTGAAACATTGTAGCATTGACGAAAAACATTATCTCCCTATAAATGCTAAAAATGAACTTTCGTTAACCTAAAGTAGAAATAATCCAAAAGGTGGAGTTTATATGATAAGAAGCCTACATGGCCTTTTATAGTTGGACTTTTGTTTGAATGATGTTATTCTTAAAGCTCTTCTTTGTTTATAATATAATTGAAGACAAAAAACAACAACAATAAAATCGACACTATCCGAAATTTGATAAGAGATTATGAAATAACTATTGGAGATTTTGATAAAAGGATCTCTATTTTGAAAGTCTTACATCAAGGGCATCTTTTTGTAGGAAATATGAAGAAAATCTATTTTTTTTCAAAATTCGGGAAAAAACATGGGCTATAGCCTTTGGTTATAGGTGAAAATATGAATTTTTTAGGAAAATGGAAAAAAGTGTTTTTTTGACGCAAAATTAATAGAAAAATACCCGATAGTGCTTATTTCGTAGGAAAACGCAAAATTGAAACATTATAGCATTGAC
>NW_013868142.1:0-322 GCF_000517525.1 Limulus polyphemus
ACACAGTATCGACAAATCTTGTGCCTTCTTATCGACAGGACATATTATTGTTAAATCTTTTGTTTTCATACTGACGGTATACATTATCGTTGAATATTTTGACTTCTTATTGACAGTAAACAGTTTCGTTAAATCTTGTGTCTCCTTATTGACAGTACACAGTATCGTTAAATCTTGTGTCTTCTTATTGACAGTACACAGTATCGTTAAATCTTGTGTCTTCTTATTGACAGTACACAGTATCGTTTAATCTTGTGTCTTCTTATTGACAGTACAGAGTATCGTTAAATCTTGTGTATTCTTATTGACAGTACACAGTATC
>NW_013868143.1:0-404 GCF_000517525.1 Limulus polyphemus
CCACTTCAATGTAACACACATAAATCAGATACTGAGTAACTGTCTGGACAAAGACTTCCAGTGCCACTTCAGTGTAACACACATAAATCAGATACCGGGTCCTGACAGTTACTAAGACGTCCAGTGGCACTTCAGTGTAACACACATAAATCAGATACTGTGTCCAGACAGTTACTAAGACGTCCAGTGCCACTTCAGTGTAACACACATAAATCAGATACCGTGTCCAGACAGTTACTAAGACGTCCAGTGCCACTTCAGTGTAACACACATAAATCAGATACCGTGTCCAGACAGTTACTAAGACGTCCAGTGCCACTTCAATGTAACACACATAAATCAGATACTGTGTTTTGACAGTTACTAAGACGTTCAGTGTCACTTCAATGTAACACACATAAATC
>NW_013868144.1:0-814 GCF_000517525.1 Limulus polyphemus
CGAATATAAAATTTAGCAGACTGGATAATCGACCCTTGGTATCAGTTGGTGGATGTTTCCTGATTTATCTGTCAATCGATACATTACTAACGTTTGGAAACCTCACTCCTTACTTAACTTAGTACCTGAAACAAAGAGTCAAGAAGGACACAATATATGAAGAAACTAGCTGGACTTAACATACATTTATCTCTACATCTTCATCGCTTTTCTTGTCTCATTGGATGTCGATGGAGCATGATTATTGGTTCTTTTACTTTCTGGTAAGATGTACATTTATATATGTATTTAATAATAATATCAAAAATAAAAGAATTTCAACCAATTGGTGTAAATAATTATAATATACAATGACAATATATCTGTAAGTAACCAAAGTCACAGTAATGTTTACATTAACGTAGCGAAATCACTTGAGATTTAATTAGAAGAGGATGGCACATTTTTGCAAACATCCAGGAGTCGCTACAAGCTGTTTTTCATAAAACCCCTTAAAATTAAAAAAAAAGATGTCGTCATTATTTATGTACTTTATGTATACATAGCGTCCATATACATAAATTTACTCTTATACGCCCCTTTTTATGTATGATGAGAGATAGTAAATTCTACTTTTATTTTTTATGGTTTTGTTTACCTTTCTTTTATTAGCGTTGTTTCTGGATCAAATGAAGTCCTAACCGCGCTGCTATATGATATTTTCTGCTTCCATGGGGAATATTAAAGTCTACATGATTCGAAATAGTGTCCTGTGATTCTACATTCTGTAACAATCAGGCTAAATATATGACTATGGGATATAGTACTCATACGT
>NW_013868145.1:0-322 GCF_000517525.1 Limulus polyphemus
CTTTTTACTCTGGGAGAGCGAAAGTTATATTTTTTTTAGCTTTTCACGGGACATGATATTTTTCTTCAATTCTATAATGTTTCAATTTTGAGTTTATGACAGAACAATTACTATCCGATATTTTTCTATTAATTTTGCGTCAAAAAAGCACTTATTTCCAATTTTCAAAAAATTCATATTTTCACCAAAATGCCAAGGCTATAGCCCATGTTTTTACCCTAAATTTTAAAAAAATTGTTTTCCCTCATAATTTTATACAATGATGTCGTTGATGCAAGACTTTCAAAATAGGACAGCCTTTCATCAAAATACCCCAATAGTT
>NW_013868146.1:0-398 GCF_000517525.1 Limulus polyphemus
GTACACAGTATAGTTAAATAATGTGTTTTCTTCTTGAAATACACAGTATCTTTAAATCTTGTGTCTTCTTATTGACAGTACACAGTATCGTTAAATCTTGTGTCTTCTTATTGACAGTACACAGTATCGTTAAATCTTGTGTCTTCTTATTGACAGAACACATTATTTTTAAATCTTGTGTATTCTTATTGAAAGTACACAGTATCGTTAAATATTGTGTCTTCATATTGACAGAACACAGTAAGTTAAATCTTGTGTCTTCTTTTTGACAGTACACAGTATCGTTAAATCTTGTGTCTTCTTATTGACAGTACACAGTATTTAAATCTTGTGTCTTTTATTGATAGTACACAGTATTGCTAAATCGTGTGTCTTCTTATTGATAGTACACAGTATTG
>NW_013868147.1:0-322 GCF_000517525.1 Limulus polyphemus
AGTAACTAGAGTTACACCTAAGTGTTCATGGAGTAGTTGTACCAAGTAAGGCTAAAGATGAGTATGGCGGTTATAAATTCTGTAACCAGAGTTACACCTAAGTGTTCATGGAGTAGTTGTACCAAGTAAGGCTAAAGATGAGTATGGTGGTTATAAATTCGTTAACTACAGTTACATCTAGGTGTTCATGGAGTAGTTGTGCCATGTAAGGCTAAAGATGAGTATGGTGGTTATAAATTCGATAACTAGAGTTACACTTAGGTATTCGTGGAGTTGTTTTACCAAATAACGCTACAGATCAATAAGGTGGTTACAAATTCGG
>NW_013868148.1:0-379 GCF_000517525.1 Limulus polyphemus
GGCTCTTTGATGTTAAATGATCACAGTCCATCAACCTTTTTTTCATATTTTATATTATTACCTCAAGGAGCCTTTGACGAGGAAGGCTAACAAATCTGTGATCTGAATATCCTTAAAGACATCAGATGCAACTCTATCATTTATTTCTTTTTCAAAAGTCCCCTTATTTTCTTTAAGCATTTCAAATGCTTTTATGGACCTTTTTATTAGTTTTTCAGCTCTTGGCAAAGTTACACTTCTGGCTTGGAGAGCATTAGAAAGTAAGGAAATTTCTTGAAGTATGTCTATCATCAGTGCTAAATCTGCCAAGAAATATTTGTTGCAAAGACGTTCAGGAATTGCTGCCGGTTTGTCCTAGTAGTGGAAACATTAGTAGTAG
>NW_013868149.1:0-323 GCF_000517525.1 Limulus polyphemus
CTACAGCAAATATCAAAAGTTAACACTATAAATGTGTATTTTATGTGAAAAAAAGCAACATTAACTACAGCAAATATCAAAAGTTAACACTAAGAATGTGTATTTTATGTGAAAAAAAGCAACATTAACTACAGCAAATATCAAAAGTTAACAGTAAGAATGTGTAATTTATGTGGAAAAAAGCATCATTAACTACCGCAAATATCAAAAGTTAACACTAAGAATGTGTATTTTATGTGGAAAAAAGCATCATTAACTGCAGCAAACATCAAAAGTTAACACTAAGAATGTGTATGTTATGTGAAAAAAAGCATCATTAACTA
>NW_013868150.1:0-322 GCF_000517525.1 Limulus polyphemus
GTAATACTGTATATAAACACTTACATGGAATACTATATATAAACACTTACATGGAATACCATATAAACGCTTACATGGAATACTAGATTAACACTTACATGTAATACTATATAAACACTTACATGGAATACTATATAAACACTTACATGTAATACTGTATATATAAACTTACATGGAATACCATATAAACGCTTACATGGAATACTATATAAACACTTACATGGAATACTAGATTAACACTTACATGTAATACTATATAAACACTTACATGTAATACTGTATATATAAACACTTACATGGAATACTATATAAACACTTACAT
>NW_013868151.1:0-321 GCF_000517525.1 Limulus polyphemus
AGATCCTCACTGCCGTACATACTCGATTGTGATGCTAATAATGTCGGAATTGGAGGAGTGTTGTCTCAGAAAGTGGGCGAAAACGAACATGTGGTGACCTACTTTAGTAGGGTGTTGAGTAGACCAGAGAGGAACTACTTTGTAACATGGAGGGAACTCCTTGCTATAGTAAAGAGTCTGACATATTTCCATCCTTACCTCTATGGTGCAAGGTTTACCATCAGGACAGACCATACTGTGTTACGCTGGTTACGATCATTAAAGAACCCAGAGGGACAACTAGCACGTTGGATCGGAAAAATAGACCAGTATAATTATAAT
>NW_013868152.1:0-321 GCF_000517525.1 Limulus polyphemus
GTTGGAAGAGAAAGAAAATAAACAAGAAGAGAAGTTACAGCACTGTTGGAGGAAAAGAAAGAAACAAAAGAGAGACTACAACAGTGGCAAGAAGTACAAATGGAAAACATCAGTAAATTTAAAAGCGAATTAGATACGTTAAAGAACGATTTATTGTCTGTTACACAGGGAGGATACATTGACCATCGACTTAATCAGCCCCAGACAATGGCAAGCCCCTTACAGAGCCCGCAGCTAAACCCTAATGCAGACATATTCAGTCCTGTTAGAAGTCACATCCCAGATATGAATGTCAGTAATAGGAGTGATCCAGTGCGAAGG
>NW_013868153.1:0-321 GCF_000517525.1 Limulus polyphemus
TATATTCATTTCACGACGGGGAATATAATATAACCAGGGGCGGTCAGAAACTTCTGTTTCTCTTCACTCCACTACATAATTAGAATTAAATGGCCGGGACTTTTAAGAATTAAATGCTTACATGAGTAAAGGTCTTAACAGTTAATTTTCCTGGTGACGAATTCACAAGCTGAGGGAAAACTGTGAGGAGACGTGGAGAAGAAGAGAAAGAAGAAGACCTTTGCTGCGTTGAGTGTTGTCTTCGGAAGTTCTTTCTTTAGGTGGGACCTGTAGTCGGATGACCACGTGGCGTCGGGCGTTGCAGAGCTGAGTGGTGTAGAG
>NW_013868154.1:0-321 GCF_000517525.1 Limulus polyphemus
GATTGGTGTCAGAAGTGAGATTTATATAAAAAAATGGAAACGAGAAGCGGCAAATCAAACTACAGCTTAGCAGATTTGATGGCAGCAATACAAGAACAGCAAAAGAAACAAGAAGAACGAGAAGAGAAACAAGAAGAGAAATTACAGCAGTTCTTGGAGGAAAAGAAGAGAAATTACAGCAGTTGTTAGAGGAAAAAGAAAAGAAACAAGAAGAGAGACAACAGCAGTTGCAAGAAAACCTGCAACAGTGGCAGCTCGAACAACAAAATAAACAAGAAGAGAGATTACAACAGTTGTTGGAGGAAAAAGAAAAGAAATTAC
>NW_013868155.1:0-321 GCF_000517525.1 Limulus polyphemus
GAGTGGTCTCACGGGTAATGTTATATTTTAATAAGTGGTAATGTTTTATATTAATAAGTGGTCTCACATGTTATATATTAATGAGTGGTCTCACAAGTAATGTTATATATTAATGAGTGGTCTCACGGGTAATGTTATATATTAATGAGTGGTCTCACGGGTAATGTTATATATTAATGAGTGGTCTCACGGGTAATGTTATATATTAATGAGTGGTCTGACAGGTAATGTTATACATTAATGAGTGGTCTGACAGGTAATGTTATACATTAATGAGTGGTCTGACAGGTAATGTTATACATTAATGAGTGGTCTGACAGG
>NW_013868156.1:0-321 GCF_000517525.1 Limulus polyphemus
TCTAGTTTCTTTTGCTGTTCTTGTATTGCTGCAATAAAATCTGCTAAGTTGCAGTTTGATTTGCCACTTCTCGTTTCCATCTTTTTCTTTCTTTTCCATCCCACTCCTGACACCAGTTTGTTACGTATCTGCTTGTTTGTTTGTTTCCGGTAGAAATTCTTTCCAAGGATCTTCAGTGATACAAGTCCTTTCTTGATTAAACCAGTTCATTCTTCCTCAATACAAACTTTTAGTACACTGCCTGGCCTATATACTAATGAAGAGGACATCTCCAACACACTAGGACTTCCCCAATCATTCGAGAAACTCATCACGCACGGC
>NW_013868157.1:0-321 GCF_000517525.1 Limulus polyphemus
TCAGTGTACCGTCTAATGATAGATGGTATATTAGAGATCAGTCTACCGTCTAATGATAGATGGTGTATTAGAGATCAGTCTACCGTCTAATGATAGATGGTGTATTATAGCTTAATGTACCGTCTAATGATAGATGGTATATTAGAGCTCGGTGTACCGTCTAATGATAGATGGTATATTAGAGCTCAGTGTACCGTCTAATGATAGATGGTGTATTAGAGCTCGGTGTACCGTCTAATGATAGATGGTATATTAGAGCTTAGTGTACCGTCTAATGATAGATGGTGTATTAGAGCTTAGTGTACCGTCTAATGATAGATG
>NW_013868158.1:0-573 GCF_000517525.1 Limulus polyphemus
GATAGTTCTAGAAACGTGGCGTCACAGTGGTCATGTGACTCGCTGACGCAACAATATATTTAAACAGTAAGAACTCGCTTAGGACCACCCCACTTTAAGCTGATCTGTTATAGCGCTCTTGTCTCCTTGAGAGATTTTTTTTTCGCGAGAGAGCGAAAAAATTATGAAAATCCATAACTCTCTGAACACTACTTTTTCATACTAATGATAGTAGTGCACTAAATAATTTTTATTTAATAAAATAATGCAACAAAGAACATACAATAATTTACGTACAAAAAGCAGTCAATTTCCCGTAACTATCACAGTTTTTCTGGCGTTTCTAATGACACAATATGAACCGTTAAAACGTCATCTATTTACAGAATATCGTTCCTGTAGGGGAAAAAAAAAAACTTTTCTTAGGAAGCGATCTCCAAATCTCTGTACAGAAAACAACGTAATATAATACGTCATTTGATAGACGAAAACCTTGCCTCTCTATTGGTTATAACTAATATAGTCGTAAACGTAAGAGAGAACTACTTGTATTGACAAATCCTGAAAGAGAGGATGTGATAGGTGGGTGTAGCA
>NW_013868159.1:0-318 GCF_000517525.1 Limulus polyphemus
ATAAGATTTAATGATACTGTGTACTATCAATAACAAGCCACGAAGATTTAACGATACTGTGTACTGTCAGTAAAAAGACACAAGATTTAACAATACTGTGTCCTGTCAATAAGAAGATACAGGATTTAACGATACTGTGTAGTGTCAATAAGAAGACACAAGATTTAACAATACTGTGTCCTGTCAATAAGAAAATACAGGATTTATCAATACTGTGTACTGTCAATAAGAAGACACAGGATTTATCAATACTGTGTCCTGTCAATAAGAAGATACAGGGATTTGTCAATACTGTGCACTGTCAATAAGTAGACACAA
>NW_013868160.1:0-321 GCF_000517525.1 Limulus polyphemus
AAAACAAACATACAAACGATTTTACCGTCACGTTATAACGCCCCTACGGCTGAAAGGGCGAGCATGTTTGGTGTGACGGGGATTCGAACCCGCAGATTACGAGTCGAGCGCCCTAACCACCTGGCCATGCAGGGCCTTCAGTAGACAGTATTTAGTATTTATCCTAATATCGTTTGCGAAGCTCAGGAACTATAAATACATAACACTGGTTAATAATTCTAAATTATCAGCGTCAAGTACAATTACCAAATAAATTTTTATACTACCCTTCGAAACTGGTATTTTTTATTATCTACAAGCCAAAGTTTACTTTGTAATTTT
>NW_013868161.1:0-320 GCF_000517525.1 Limulus polyphemus
CCAATAACAAACATTGTTCATCTAACCATTAGCCAATACCTAACATTGTTCATCTAACCATTAGCCAATACCAAACATTGTTCATCTAACCCTTAGCCAATACCAAACATTGTTCATCTAACCAGTAGCCAATACCAAACATTGTTCATCTAACCATTAGCCAATACGAAACATTGTTCATTAAACCATTTGCCAATACCAAACATTGTTCATCTCACCATTAGCCAATACCGAACATTATTACTATTTTAATGAGAAACATTATTCATTTAACAATTACCTAATATCAAACATTATTAATCTAACCATTAGCCAATACC
>NW_013868162.1:0-685 GCF_000517525.1 Limulus polyphemus
TTTTGGTAGATCGATATTTATAAGTTTCGGTAGATCGAGATTTATAAGCTTCGGTAGATCTATTTTTATAAGTTTCGGTAGATCGATATTTATAAGTTTCGGTAGACCGATATTTATAAGTTTCGGTAGATCTATTTTTATAAGTTTCGGTAGATCGATATTTATAAGTTTCGGTAGATCGATATTTTATATGTTTCGGTAGATCGATATTTATAAGTTTCGGTAGACCGATATTTATAAGTTTCGGTAGACCGATATTTATGAGTTTCGGTAGACCGATATTTATAAGTTTCTCTACCGAAACTTATAAAAATAGATCTACCGAAACTTATAAATATCGATCTACCGAAACTTATAAATATCGATGTAGATCTATATAGAGAAGCAGAGCTTTATATTCTTTCCTTTTACGCTTTTAAATTATATTATTAGTAGTGCTCTAATCTTGTATATGTTGTATAACTAATTGTACAGGTAATTAAAGCAGGAGTTGTATAAAAGTACACTTGTACAGAGAATAAAAATAGAAGTTGTATAAAAGTACACTTGTACAGGGAATAAAAACAGAAGTTGTATAAAAGTACAATTGCACAGGGAATAAAAACAGAAGTTGTATAAAAAGTACACTTGTACAGGGAATTAAAACAGGAGTTGTATAAAAGTACACTTGTACAGGGAATAAAAA
>NW_013868163.1:0-321 GCF_000517525.1 Limulus polyphemus
GTTTCTGTTTTAAGTGGTGTGATGAGAAAGTTTGTCTAGTATTGTTTCTGTTTTAAGTGGTGTGATAAGAAAGTATTTCTAATATTGTTTCTGTTTTAAGTGGTGTGATGAGAAAGTTTGTCTAGTATTGTTTCTGTTTTAAGTGGTGTGATGAGAAAGTTTGTCTAGTATTGTTTCTGTTTTAAGTGGTGTGATAAGAAAGTTTTTCTAGTATTGTTTCTGTTTTAAGTGGTGTGATAAGAAAGTTTGTCTAGTATTGTTTCTGTTTTAAATGGTGTGATGAGAAAGTATTTCTAGTATTGTTTCTGTTTTAAGTGGTGT
>NW_013868164.1:0-321 GCF_000517525.1 Limulus polyphemus
CATCATTTCTGTGCCACAGTGGACGTTACAATCAGTATTGTTTTCATCATTTCTGTACCACAGTGGATGTTATAATCATTATTGTGGTCATCATTTCTGTACCACAGTGGACGTTACAATCAGTATTGTTTTCATCATTTCTGTACCACAGTGAACGTTACAATCAGTATTATTGTCATCATTTCTGTACCACAGTGGACGTTACAATCAGTATTGTTGTCATCATTTCTGTACCACAGTGGACGTTACAATCGCTATTGTTTTCATCATTTCTGTACCACAGTGGACGTTACAATCGCTATTGTTTTCATCATTTCAGAT
>NW_013868165.1:0-508 GCF_000517525.1 Limulus polyphemus
GTGTGTGTGTGTATATATATATATATATATATATATATATATATATCAGTTACGATAAGTTGGAACATTTCCTAAAAACATACCTTAAAATCAAGGACGGCCACGTAGCCCATGTGCGCATAAGGTACCATTCAGGTTAAAAATTCCAATTATTCCATGCCATAAATTTTCAGTCATAACATCTTATTCAAAAAAATTCATCGTAACCATTAAATAAACTTTCTCCATCATAAACCCCTTTTTTTTCAATTTCCTAGTAACCGAAGTTTCTTTACGTTTCGGTAGTTATAGATGCACCAATAGTTGATTAACAGTTGAACCTTAATCGTCATTCTAGGTTGCTAATACAGGGAAGTAACACTCATTATATCCCTAATAATCGTCATTCTAGGTTGCTGATACAGGGAAGTAACACTCATTATATCCCTGATAATCGTCATTCTAGGTTGTTGATAAAGGGAAGTAACATTCATTATATCACTGATAATCGTAATTCTAGGTTGCTAAT
>NW_013868166.1:0-321 GCF_000517525.1 Limulus polyphemus
GTTTCACGTATGTAAAAAGGCTTGGCAACTGTTATACTTTATTTTGTAAATATTTTCTGGTGGGATTGGTTCGTTATACAATTTTCTTAACATGTGTTTAATTTACATTCCAGGGGTGAAAGCGAATCTAGGCGTTATAATAGGGTTATATTTACGTGATAGCCTTTTCGAAAAATTTTATAGAGGTACGCTAATATTTTCTATATATGGGATACTGCAAGAGATTGGATACACTTTGTTTTGTGAAGTGTTTGAGTTTGTTTGTTTGTTAAACGCCTATTGTCTGTATTTCTTAAACTTGTTAATAGTTTCCGTAACTAC
>NW_013868167.1:0-320 GCF_000517525.1 Limulus polyphemus
ACATGGCGGCTAACTAACTGATACTACAGATAGATACACAATTATTTCACAGTCAACCATCTTTAACCAATCAATTGCTTATATGGAAGTACATCACGGCTAACTAATTGATGTCACAGATAGATACATAATTATATAACAGTCAACCATCTTTAACCACTCATTTCATTATATGTAAGTACATGAAGATTAACTAACTGATGTTACAGATAGATACATAATAATATAACAGTCAACCATCTTTTACTAATCATTTCATTATATGGAAGTACATGACGGCTAACTAACTGATGCTACAGATAGATATATAATTATACAAC
>NW_013868168.1:0-321 GCF_000517525.1 Limulus polyphemus
CTTAACGTAGGATTCAAATTCGAGAGCTCTGGCCATTGCATCCTGCATGGTAGAGGGGTGTGCTTGCTTCACTTGTATCTTTAGTTGTGGACTGTCCAAGGCATCTACAAACTGATCTCTCAGCAACAACTTGAGGAGATCGGGTGATGCAGTTGAGTAGGCCTTGTGTGCCATGCTCTCCAAGTTCTGTGCCAGCTCTTGCAGGCTCTCCCCTTTAGCACGGACTCTCGTCCTGAACCTGGCCCTGTAGACTTCTGACTGCTTTTGGGTTCCGTACCTGAGTTCCAGTGCCTCTACCAGTGTTCTTTTGGTTGTGTCTAT
>NW_013868169.1:0-320 GCF_000517525.1 Limulus polyphemus
TGATTTAACGTGCCTCTCTACTTTAATTACAGTTGGTAAGAACAATGAACCTAGAATTAATTGATATAAAGTGCCTCCCTACTTTAATTACAGTTTGTAAGAACAATGAACCTAGAATTAAATGATATAAAGTGCCTCCCTACTTTATTTACAGTTCGTAAGAACAATGAACCTAGAATTAATTGATTTAACGTGCCTCTCTACTTTAATTACAGTTGGTAAGAACAATGCACCTAGAATTAATTGATATAACGTGCCTTTCTACTTTATTTACAGTTGGTAAGAACAATGCACCTAGAATTAATTGATATAACGTGCCT
>NW_013868170.1:0-319 GCF_000517525.1 Limulus polyphemus
TATCATATGTTTGGTAGTGAAGTGAAACTCATTTGTAGTATTTGTATCGTATGTTTGATAGTGAAGTGAAACTACATTTGTAGTATTTGTATCATATGATTGATAGTGAAGTGAAACTACATTTGTAGTGTTTGTATCATATGTTTGATAGTGAAGTGAAACTACGTTTGTAGTATTTGTATCATATGATTGATGGTGAAGTGAAACTACATTTGTAGTGTTTGTATCATATGTTTGATAGTGAAATGAAACTACATTTGTAGTATTTGTATCATATGTTTGATAGTGAAGTGAAACTACATTTGTAGTGTTTGTATCA
>NW_013868171.1:0-321 GCF_000517525.1 Limulus polyphemus
TTATTTAGTAATGAAACAAATTATAACTTCATGTCCCAATACTAAATTGCTATTTAGTAATGAACCAGATTACAATTTCATACCCCTGCACTAAATTGTTATTTAGTAATGAACCAGATTACAACTTCATACCCAAGCACTAAATTGTTATTTAATAATGAAACAGATTACAACTTCATGACCCAGCACAAAATAGTTATTTAATATTGAACCAGATTACAACTTCATGCCCCAACACTAAATTGTTATTTAGTAATGAACCAAATTACAATTTCATATGCCAGTACTAAGTTGTTATTTAGTAATGAACCAGATTACAAC
>NW_013868172.1:0-321 GCF_000517525.1 Limulus polyphemus
ATATTGTATATTATTGTTTATTTAATATAGTTAAATACATTTGATATTGTATATTATTGTTTATTTAATATAGTTAAATACATTTGATATTGTATATTATTGTTTAATTAATATAGTTAAATACATTTGATATTGTATATTATTGTTTAATCAATATAGTTAAATACATTAGATAATGTATATTATTGTTTAATTAATATAGTTAAATACATTTGATATTGTATATTATTGTTTAATTAATATAGTTAAATACATTTGATATTGTATATTACTGTTTAATCAATACAGTTAAATACATTTGATATTGTATATTATTGTTTA
>NW_013868173.1:0-321 GCF_000517525.1 Limulus polyphemus
AAAATGTTATTAACTTTATCACAAAAGTATAGATACCAAAATGTTATTAACTTTATCACAAAAGTATAGATACCAAAATGTTATTAACTTTATCACAAAAGTATAGATATCAAAATGTTATTAACTTTATCACAAAAGTATAGATATCAAAATGTTATTAACTATCACAAAAGTATAGATACCAAAATGTTATTAACTTTATCACAAAAGTATAGATACCAAAATGTTATTAACTTTATCACCAAAGTATAGATATCAAAATGTTATTAACTCTATCACAAAAGTATAGATATCAAAATGTTATTAACTATCACAAAAGTA
>NW_013868174.1:0-321 GCF_000517525.1 Limulus polyphemus
ATCTATATAAATGAAATCAAAATCCTGGAAAGTTTTTTTTGTGGAATCACTATGGTACAGAAACATCATAAAGTGTAGATGTACTCAGCAGTTGGCAGAATAACTGGTAGGTAAAAAATATATAACTTTATAATTATGTGATATTGATATTTTCAATATGAATGGCACCTTAAGTGAACTTGGGCTAAACAGCCAACCAGAGATCCCTATTAAAGGTTAAGATGCAGTCATCCCTAATTTTCAACTTCTTCAGAATTACAATTAATTGTTTACAGCTACTCTTTCTAAAAATGGAAAATAATTTAGCTACCTAATAATGGC
>NW_013868175.1:0-321 GCF_000517525.1 Limulus polyphemus
AATATGGCACAGGGTCACCGTGTTTGGCTATTTGCTATATCGTGTAATAATGTACCTTAATTTTACGTACCGTATTCTTCGGAATATAAGACGCACTTTTATTTTGAAGACAAAGTTTTTTGGGGAAAAAGCTACAGTCGCATTTGAAAGATTTTTATTGAACAAAAATTAAATTTGATACTTTAAAATTTTTTATATATATTGTTCTAAACACAAATGAGCTCAAAACATCAAAATAAGAAAATACCGTAAATAAAAAAAAAGGTTTACTGTTATTTAGTTTGGTTCAAACCTACAAAATCTTCGTTGCTTTCACTGTAA
>NW_013868176.1:0-321 GCF_000517525.1 Limulus polyphemus
ATGTATGTGTATGTATGTATGTATGTGTATGTATGTGTATGTATGTGTATGTATGTATGTGTATGTATGTGTATGTATGTATGTGTATGTATGTATGTGTATGTATGTATGTATGTATGTATGTGTATGTATGTATGTATGTGTATGTATGTATGTATGTGTATGTATGTATGTATGTGTATGTATGTATATGTATGTATGTATATATGTATATATGTATGTATATGTATATATGTATGTATATGTATATATGTATGTATATGTATATATGTATGTATATGTATATATGTATGTATATGTATATATGTATGTATATGTATA
>NW_013868177.1:0-321 GCF_000517525.1 Limulus polyphemus
AGCCTTACTTGGTACAACAACTCCATGAACACCTAAGTGTAACTCTAGTTACGGAATTTATAACCACCATACTCATCTTTAAACTTACTTGGTACAACTACTCCAGGAACACTGAGGTTTATCTCTATTTACCGAATTTATAACCCCATACTCATTTTTAGTGTTATTTGGTAAAACAACTCCACGAACACCTAGGTGTAACTCTAGTTTCCGAATTTGTAACCAACATACTCATCTTTACCGTTATTTGGTACAACAACTCCACGAATACTTGGTGTAACTCTAGTTACCGAATTTATAACCACCATACTCATCTTTAGC
>NW_013868178.1:0-321 GCF_000517525.1 Limulus polyphemus
TATACTGGTACTCATAAATAGGTGCACTAAACACTGACGTGAGAAGAACTGCAACTATTGGTACATAATATACTGGTACTCATGAATAAATGCACTAAATACTGACGTGAGAAGAACTGCAGCTATTGGTACATAATATACTGGTACTCACGAACAGGTGCACTAAACACAGACGTGAAAATAACTGCAGCTATTGGTACATAATATATTGGTACTCACGAAGAGGTGCACTAAACACAGAAGTGAAAATAACTGCAGCTATTGGTACATAATATACTGGTACTCATGAATAGGTGCACTAAACACAGAAGTGAAAATAAC
>NW_013868179.1:0-321 GCF_000517525.1 Limulus polyphemus
CGCCCCTTTGATCTGCCCTTAGTGATTTTAATCTTACGACTCTCTCCATTTATGTCAATGTTCCCTCTATACCAGATTCGTATATAAGTTCCCATTATTCTTTCTTATTCACTTTTTCTCGATGGCAAAAATTATGTGCCTCATGCAGGTTTTTCTTCAGCACTCTTACTACATTTGCAACGTTTTCATGGTGTTTGAGTTTATTCTTTATTTTCTTGATTTACAATTAAAAAATAATAATTTTGGAGATGTTTTTCGAATATGAATACTCATTTTCATGTCTCAGACACGTAATTGCCTTATGCCCTTCCTCTACCCTGT
>NW_013868180.1:0-321 GCF_000517525.1 Limulus polyphemus
GTTTGTAATTAAGCACAAAGCTACACGATGGGCTATCTGTACTCTGCCCACAACGGGTGTCGAAACCCGGATCCTAGCGTTGTAAGTCCGCAGACATACCGCTGTGCCACTGGCGAGGGGGACATAAATGTCTTTGATTTGTCTGTTTGTAATTAAGCACAAAGCTACACAATGGGCTGTCTTTGCTCTGTCCATCATGGGTATCGAAACCCGAATTCTAGCGTTGTAAGTCCACAGACATATCGCTGTGCCACTGGGGAGAGGACATAAATGTCTTTGATTTGTCTGTTTGTAATTAAGCACAAAGATACACAATGGGCT
>NW_013868181.1:0-321 GCF_000517525.1 Limulus polyphemus
GTCAATAAGAAGACACAAGATTTAACAATATTGTGTACTCTCAATAAGAAGACACACGATTTAGCAATACTGTGTACTATCCAGAAAAAGACATAAGATTTAACGATACTGTGTACTGTCAATAAGAAGACATAAGATTTAACGATACTGTGTTCTATCAATAAGAAGACACAAGATTTAACGATACTGTGTACTGTCAATAAAAAGACACAAGAATTAACGATACTGTGTACTGTCAATAAGAAGAGACAATATTCGACGATAATGTGTACAGTCAGTAAGAAAACATAAGATTTAACAATAATGTGTCCTGTCAATAAG
>NW_013868182.1:0-321 GCF_000517525.1 Limulus polyphemus
GCTTCGCTCGGACAAGGAACGTCGTACTCACGGAGACAATCTCCAACACTTCACTCGGACAAGGAACGTCGTACTCACGGAGACAGTCTCCAACACTTCACTCGGACAAGGAACGTCGTACAGACGGAGACAGTCTCCAACACTTCACTCGGACAAGGAACGTCGTACAGACGGAGACATTCTCCAACACTTCACTCGGACAAGGAACGTCGTACACACGGAGACAGTCTCCAACACTTCACTCGGAGAAGGAACGTCGTACTCACGGAGACAGTCTCCAACACTTCACTCGGACAAGGAACGTCGTACTCACGGAGACAG
>NW_013868183.1:0-290 GCF_000517525.1 Limulus polyphemus
TCGTTAAATCTTGTGGCTTGTTATTGATAGTACACAGTACCATTAAAAGTTATGACTTGTTATGATAGTACACAGTATCGTTAAATCTTGTGTCTTCTTATTGACAGTACACATTATTGATAAATCATTTTTCTTCTTATTGACAGGACACAGTATCGTTAAATCTTGTTGACAGTACACAGTATCGTTAAAATCTTGTGTATTCTTTTTGACAGTACACAGTATTGATAAAATCCTGTATCTTCTTATTGACAGGACACAGTATTGATAAATCCTGTATCTTCTTATTG
>NW_013868184.1:0-321 GCF_000517525.1 Limulus polyphemus
AGCATCAGGCTTAACGCAGAGATTCAAAACTGTAACGGCTATGGGTGGGATGGGGCTATAACACGATATTTTGAAACCTGTAATGCAATCAATTGGATATCTTTCACTAAATAAAAAGATCACATCTTCAGGTGCTAAAACATAGTTGAGCAGAATATCAGCAGCGAATTTTTAAGGTTTAGCTGCTAAGTCTTGGAAAGATATGCAAGCGACTTTTTTCACTTCAGTTTGTATTATGATATTACATAATGATTTTAGGAACCCTGTTCTTTCTTATTACATAGGATTAATCACACTTTATAAGGAAGATTCCAATATATC
>NW_013868185.1:0-321 GCF_000517525.1 Limulus polyphemus
CTTACGTATCATGAGGATCCAAGACAATCAAGAGATATGGGTATATTAACATCACGATGAAGACTTACGTATCATGGGGATCCAAGACAATCAAGAGATATGAGTATATTAACATCAGGATGAAGACTTACGTATCATGGGGATCCAAGACAATCAAGAGATATGGGTATATTAACATCCCGATGAAGACTTACGTATCATGGGGATCCAAAACAACCAAGAGATTTGGGGCATATTAACATCAGGATGAAGACTTACGTATCATGGGGATCCAAGACAATCAAGAGATATGGGTATACTAACATCACGATGAAGACTTAC
>NW_013868186.1:0-321 GCF_000517525.1 Limulus polyphemus
GTTGACGGTAAACTAGCTGTGAAGAAGAGTAGTAGTAGTGTGTATAACAGCAAAGTTGACGATAAACTAGCTGTGAAGAAGAGCAGTAGTAGTGTGTATAACAGCAAAGTTGACGGTAAACAAGCTGTGAAGAAGAGTAGTAGTAGTGTGTATAACAGCAAAGCTGACGGTAAACTAGCTGTGAAGAAGAGTAGTAATAGTGTGTATAGCAGCAAAGTTGACGGTAAACAAGCTGTGAAGAAGAGTAGTAGTAGTGTGTATAACAGCAAAGTTGACGGTAAACTAGCTGTGAAGAAGAGTAGTAGTAGTGTGTATAACAGC
>NW_013868187.1:0-317 GCF_000517525.1 Limulus polyphemus
GGATCAACATTTTACATGGTTTGTCTCATAAAACATCAACAAATAGTATGTGATTTACAGCAACAGTGCCACCAAGGGTGTTGTCACAGAGAGAGTTTACTTAAGGTACTGAAATTGTGGTTAGTTACTGTATAAGAGGTGGACTACATCACGATGCAGTAGAAGAGTCATGTCTTGATTACAACATCACGATGCGGTAGAAGAGTCATGTCTTGATTACAACATCACGATGCGGTAGAAGAGTCATGTCTTGATTACAACATCACGATGCGAGTAGAAGATCATGTCTTGATACAACATCACGATGGCGTAGAAGA
>NW_013868188.1:0-321 GCF_000517525.1 Limulus polyphemus
AACTGAGTAAATGTGGTATCAAACTGACTAAAAGTATTATTTTAACTGAATAAAGGTGGTATTAAACTGAGTTAATGTAGTATCAAACTGAGTAAAGGTAGTATCAAACTGAGTAAATGTCGTATCAAACTGATTAAAAGTATTATTTGAACTGAATAAAGATGGTATTAAACTGAGTAAATGTGGTATTAAACTGACTAAAAGTATAATTTTAACTGGATAAAGGTGGTATTAAACTGAGTAAAGGTGGTATTAAACTGAGTAAATGTATTATTCTAACTGAATAATGATGGCATTAAACTGAGTAAATGTGGTATTAAA
>NW_013868189.1:0-315 GCF_000517525.1 Limulus polyphemus
CCTGCATGATAGACTATTGTAGATATATCGCTGTTTAAGAGCCTTATATGTTTAGTATGTTCTTCTCTGGCATGATGGGCTATTGTAGATATATCGCTGTTTAAGAGCCTTATATGTTTAGTATGTTCTTCTCCTGCATGATAGACTATTGTAGATATATCGCTGTTTAAGAGCCTTATATGTTTAGTATGTTCTTCTCTGGCATGATGGGCTATTGTAGATATATCGCTGTTTAAGAGCCTTATATGTTTAGTATGTTCTTCTCTGGCATGATGGGCTATTGTAGATATATCGCTGTTTAAGTAGCCTTATATG
>NW_013868190.1:0-320 GCF_000517525.1 Limulus polyphemus
CTTCAAGTCGTCACAGGCATTTCATAGCCTCCACACCGCTTCAAGTGTCACAGGCATTTCATAGCCTCCACACCGCTTCAAGTCGTCACAGGCATTTCATAGCCTCCACACCGCTTCAAGTGACACAGGCATTTCATAGCCTCCACACCACTTCAAGTGACGCAGGCATTTCATAGCCTCCACACCACTTCGAGTGACGCAGGCATTTCATAGCCTCCACACCGCTTCGAGTGACACAAGCATTTCATAGCCTCCACACCGCTTCGAGTGACACAAGCATTTCATAGCCTCCACACCGCTTCGAGTGACACAGGCATTTC
>NW_013868191.1:0-321 GCF_000517525.1 Limulus polyphemus
CGACAATGTAAGGTTCACATACGTCTAAACAATCAACATTTGTCGACAATGTAAGGTTCACATACGTCTAAACAATCAACATTTGTCAACAATGTAAGGTTCACATCCGTCGAAACAATCAACATTTGTCAACAATGTTAGGTTCATATCCGTCTAAACAATCAACATTTGTCGACAATGTAGGGTTCACATACGTCTAAACAATCAACATTTGTCAACAATGTAAGGTTCACATCCATCGAAACAATCAACATTTGTCGACAATGTAAGGTTCACATACGTCTAAACAATCAACATTTGTCAACAATGTAAGGTTCACAT
>NW_013868192.1:0-321 GCF_000517525.1 Limulus polyphemus
ATATCTGTTTCTGACATTAGTAATATGTCTGTTTCTGACATTAGTAATATATCTGTTTCTGACATTAGTAATATGTCTGTTTCTGATATCAGTAATATGTCTGTTACTGACATTAGTAATATGTCTGTTTCTGACATTAGTAATATGTCTGTTTCTGACATTAGTAATATATCTGTTTCTGATATCTGTAATATGTCTGTTTCTGACATTAGTAATATGTATGTTTCTGATATCAGTAATATGTCTGTTTCTGACATTAGTAATATGTATGTTTCTGATATCAGTAATATATCTGTTTCTGATATCAGTAATATATCTGTT
>NW_013868193.1:0-322 GCF_000517525.1 Limulus polyphemus
GAACGTATATATATATATGAAGGTAGAAAGGAAAGTAGACTAATTTCAACACGTTCTACTAGAACGTATACATATATATAAAGATAGAAAGGAAAGTAGACTAATTTCAACACGTTCTACTAGAACATATATATATATATAAAGGTAGAAAGGAAAGTAGACTAATTTCAACACGTTATACTAGAACATATAGATATATATAAAGATAGAAAGGAAAGTAGACTAATTTCAACACGTTATACTAGAACATATATATATATATAAAGATAGAAAGGAAAGTAGACTAATTTCAACACGTTATACTAGAACATATATATATATA
>NW_013868194.1:0-321 GCF_000517525.1 Limulus polyphemus
GCTTTACTTGGTAGATATGTAATCAACTGTAACATGGCTTTACTTGGTACATATGTAATCAACTGTAACATGGCTTTACTTGGTATATATTGAATCAACTGTAACATGGCTTTACTTGGTAGATATGTAATCAACTGTAACATGGCTTTATTTAGTACATATGTAATCAACTGTAACATGGCTTTACTTGGTAGATATGTAATCAACTGTAACATGGCTTTACTTGGTAGATATGTAATCAACTGTAACATGACTTTATTTAGTAGATATGTAATCAACTGTAACATGGCTTTACTTGGTAGATATGTAATCAACTGTAAC
>NW_013868195.1:0-321 GCF_000517525.1 Limulus polyphemus
GATATTAATAGTATACTTTTAAAACCAAATAGTGATATTGATAGTAGACCCTTAAAACCAAATAATGATATTAAGAGTACTCCCTTAAAACCAAATAGTGATATTAATAGTATAATTTTAAAGCCAAATAGTAATGATAATAGTAGACCCTTAAAACCAAATAGTAATGATAATAGTAGACCCTTAAAACCAAATAATGATATTAAGAGTACACCCTTAAAACCAAATAGTGATATTAATAGTATACCTTTAAAACTAAATAATGATATTAAGAATATACCCTTAAAACCAAATAGTGATATTAATAGTATAATTTTAACA
>NW_013868196.1:0-321 GCF_000517525.1 Limulus polyphemus
GTTATATTGAAAACAAAGAATGGCTTTAAAATAAGATTATTCAAACAAAATCCCAACATATAAAAGGTCACGACGTCTTCTTATAAAATAAACTCCACCTTTCGTATTGTTTTTACTCTTTGTTAGTGAAAGTACAATTTATTTTTTTAGCTTCCATCGTAACATAATACTTTTCGTTTATGGTATAATGTCTCAATTTTGAGTTTTCCGAAGAAATAAGCACTATCCGAGTTTTTTCTATTGATTTTGCTTCAATAAAGCTCTTTTTTTCCACTTTCAAAAAAATTCATATTTTCACCGAAAACCCAAGGCTATAGCCCA
>NW_013868197.1:0-321 GCF_000517525.1 Limulus polyphemus
ATAGCCCATAATTTTTCACAAATTTTGAAAAAAATTGTTTTTCTTCATATTTCAATACAAAGATGCCATTGATGTAAGACTTTCAAAATAGAGATCCTTTTATCAAAATTCCCAATAGTTATTTCATAATCTCTTATGAAAATTTCGGTTAGTGTCCATTTTATTGTTGTTGTTGTTTTTTCTTTCTTCAATTATATTATAAACAAAGAATAGCTTTAAAAATAACATGGTTAAACAAAATTCCAATATATAAAAGGCCATCACGTCTTCTTAACAAATAAACTCCACCTTTTGGATTGTTTGTACTCTGGCTTATCGAAA
>NW_013868198.1:0-322 GCF_000517525.1 Limulus polyphemus
ATATGAAGCAAGAAACAAAAACAAATGGTCACTAAACAATAAATAACATTTAACAAGTGTTTGTGATATATGTGAATTGTTCATAAATATGAAGCAAACAAAACAAATGGTCATGAAATAATAAATAACATTTAACAAGGGTTTGTGATATATATGAGTTGCTTATAAATATGAAGTAAAAAAAAACAAAAACAAATGGTCACGAAACAATAAATAACATTTAACAAGGGTTTGTGATATATCGGAGTTGTTCATAGATATGAAGCAAACAAAACAAATGGCCATGAAACAATAAATAACATTTAACAAAGGTTTGTGATAT
>NW_013868199.1:0-321 GCF_000517525.1 Limulus polyphemus
TCTTAAGTTATACTGTAAACAAAAATTGCTTTAGAAATAAGATTATTCAAACAAAATTCCAACATCTAAAAGGCTATGACGTCTTCTTATAAAATAAACTTCACCTTATGGATTGCTCTTACTCCGTGTTAGCAAAAATGAATTTTTTTCATATTTTTAAGTGACATAATATTTTTCCGTAACGGAATAATGCCTTATTTTTTTTCCTTTTTCACAAAATAAGCATTCTCCAATACGTTTCTATTAATTTTTTGTTAAAAAAGTAATTTTTTAAAATTTCAAAAAATTTCATATTTTCACCTAAACGCCAAGGCTATAGAT
>NW_013868200.1:0-321 GCF_000517525.1 Limulus polyphemus
TAATTGACAGGGACATGATTTCATTACAACTGTCAGGTAATTGACAGGGACATGATTTCACTATTACTTTCAGGTAATTGACAGGGATATGATTTCACTATGACTGTCAGGTAATTGACAGGGACATGATTTCACTATTACTTTCAGGTAATTGACAGGAACATGATTTCATTACAACTGTCAGGTAATTGACAGGGACATGATTTCACTATTACTTTCAGGTAATTGACAGGGATATGATTTCACTATGACTGTCAGGTAATTGACAGGGACATGATTTCACTATTACTTTCAGGTAATTGACAGGAACATGATTTCATT
>NW_013868201.1:0-323 GCF_000517525.1 Limulus polyphemus
GAAAAGAAACAAGAAGAGTGATTACAGCAGCTGTTGGAGGAAAAGAAAATAAATAAGAAGAGAGATTACAGCAGCTGTTGGAGGAAAAAGAAAAGAGATTACAACATTTGTTAGAGGAAAAAGAAAAGAAACAAGAAGAGAGATTACAGCAGCTGTTGGCGGAAAAGAAAAGAAACAAGAAGAGAGATTACAGCAGCTGTTGGGGGAAAAGAAAGAAACAAGAAGAGAGATTACAACAGTTGTTGGAGGAAAAAGAAAGAAACAAGAAAGAGATTACAACAGTTGTTGGAGGAAAAAGAAAAGAAACAAGAAGAGAGACAACA
>NW_013868202.1:0-321 GCF_000517525.1 Limulus polyphemus
TGGTCGTGAAGATGCTCACGGTTACCAAGAGACCATGTCCTACCTATTATTACTTACTTGTACTAACGTGTCCTCTAATAACAATGGTCGTGAAGATGCTCAGGGTTACCAAGAGACCATGTCTTACCTATTATTACTTGACTTGTACTAACGTGTTCTCTAATAACAATGGTCGTGAAGATGCTCACGGTTACCAAGAGACCATGTCCTACCTATTATTACTTGACTTGTACTAACGTGTCCTCTAATAACAATGGTCGTGAAGATGCTCAGGGTTACCAAGAGACCATGTCTTACCTATTATTACTTGACTTGTACTAG
>NW_013868203.1:0-320 GCF_000517525.1 Limulus polyphemus
CTTGTGTTTTCTTACTGACAGTACACATTATCGTTGAATATTGTGTCTTCTTATTGACATTACACAGTATCGTTAAATCTTGTGTCTTCTTATTGACAGTACAGAGTATCGTTAAATTATGTGTCTTTTTTGACAGTACACAGTATCGTTAAATCTTGTGTCTTCTTATTGACAGGACACATTATTGTTAAATATTGTGTTTTCTTACTGACAGTACACATTATCGTTGAATATTGTGTCTTCTTATTGACAGTACACAGTATCGTTAAATCTTGTGTCTTCTTATTGACAGTACACAGTATCGTTAAATCTTGTGTCTT
>NW_013868204.1:0-321 GCF_000517525.1 Limulus polyphemus
AATTGTAGTTATTATTCTGACTGGATTACATCATTAACTTAACAGGGTCCCCTACATTTATTTCCCTATAATTGTAGTTATTATTCTGACTGGATTACATCATTAACTTAACAGGGTCCCCTACATTTATTTCCCTATAATTGTAGTTATGAGTCTGTCTGGATAACATCATTAACTTAACAGGGTCCCCTACATTTATTTCCCTATAATTGTAGTTATGAGTCTGATTGGATTACATTATTAACTTAACAGGGTCCCCTACATTTATTTCCCTATAATTGTAGTTATGAGTCTGACTGGATTACATCATTAACTTAACAG
>NW_013868205.1:0-320 GCF_000517525.1 Limulus polyphemus
GTTCTACTATATCCGGTTATTTCTTATTAAACTTTATACCTAAGATTCTTTACACCCCTTGTTAAAATACTTCTTCTCTAGGGTTTAATACATTCGATTAACTTATTGTAGGTTCTACCATATCCGGGTATTTCTTGTTAAACTTTATACTTAAGATTCTTTACACCCCTTGTTAAAATACTTCTTCTCTAGGGTTTAATACATTCGATTAACTTATTGTAGGTTCTACCATATCCGGTTATTTCTTGTTAAACTTTATACCTAAGATTCTTTACATCCCTTGTTAAAATACTTCTTCTCTAGGGTTTAATACATTCGAT
>NW_013868206.1:0-318 GCF_000517525.1 Limulus polyphemus
CTAGTCATCACCACCTACCGCCAACTCTTGGGCTACTCTTTTACCAACGAATAGTGGGATTGACCGTCACATTATAACGCCCCCACGGCTGAAAGGGCGAGCATGTTTGGTGTGACGGGGATTCGAACCCGCCCTAACCATCTGGCCCTGCCAGGCCTCTAAAGAGAATAAGGAATTTCTTCAGTAAAATCAGCAAAGAGTGGCTCACTGGAGTGAAAGGTATGATCGGTGTGAATCTAAAGGAATAAGGAATTTCTTTAGTAAAATCAGCAAAGAGTGGCTCACTGGAGTGAAAGGTATGATCGGTGTGAATCTAAA
>NW_013868207.1:0-321 GCF_000517525.1 Limulus polyphemus
CTGCCAATTCTGAAAAGTATTCTAGCCCAAACTGAAGTACTCATGACTTTTGGCATAACATCCTATCCAAAAACATTATTTTCGAAGAAGAAACTTTTATCTGCTATGCTTTTGGTCATGATAGCTTTACTTGTAATACCATTGGGTTAATCAGTGTCACCAAAGGGAGAACAGCCTCATTTTTTAAAAGCTTGCACCTACATTTTCATGCATGGAATTCCACATTAAATGAATGAGCGTGTCCATAATGTCACACATATATCAGCATTCTCTTCAATGGAACTTGACTCAACCATCAATATTACGTTTACAACCCAATGT
>NW_013868208.1:0-321 GCF_000517525.1 Limulus polyphemus
AAATTTTATGCTACTACTGATCAAAACACAAGCTACCCCTAATGATATTCGGAAGTGTAGACACTTAGCAATGTGCACATTTAACGACAAGAATAGTTATAGGTGCTAAAGCTAATGCTTTATTTTTTTCAGAACGTTCATGCTAGAAGCTTTATACCTTTACAACTAATAAATAATAGCACTATGATACTATTCATAGTTTTAAAAAAACCAACACTTGAATGCTAAACGCATTGTAGTGTATGCCAACGACACTGACATTGTGGTTATGTTTGTTTATTATGCAAGCATTATACTGGATTGAATCAGCAGACCAGTGAA
>NW_013868209.1:0-320 GCF_000517525.1 Limulus polyphemus
AGTCATCTTCTGTAGCTTTGTTTGAGTTATGGTAGCCATCAACCTGTAGCTTTTTTAAGTTATTGTAGTCATCAACCTGTAACTTTGTTTGAATTATGGTAACATCACCTGCAGCTTTGTTTGAGTTATGGTAGTCATCAACCTGTAGCTTTGTTTGAGTTATGGTAGCCATCAACCTGTAGCTTTGTTTAGTTATGGTAGTCATCACCTGTAGCTTTGTTTGAGTTATTGTAGTAATCACCTGTAGCTTTGTTTGAGTTATGGTAGTGATGACCTGCAGCTTTGTTTGAGTTATGGTAGTCATCACCTGTAGCTTTGTT
>NW_013868210.1:0-321 GCF_000517525.1 Limulus polyphemus
AATTTAACAGTAATCTGTTTCAAATCAAGAGTGACTAGCAAAACAATGTAACAATAATCTGTTTCAAATCAAGAGTGGATAGTGCTACAATTTAACAGTAATCTGTTTCAAATCAAGAGTGACTAGTGCTACAATGTAATAGTAATTCGTTTTAAATCAAGAGTAAGTAATGCTACAATGTAATAGTAATTTGTTTCAACTCAAGAGTGACTAGTGCTACAATTTAACAGTAATCTGTTTCAAATCAAGAGTGACTAGCAAAACAATGTAACAATAATCTGTTTCAAATCAAGAGTGGATAGTGCTACAATTTAACAGTAA
>NW_013868211.1:0-322 GCF_000517525.1 Limulus polyphemus
AGTTGATCATTCTAATTACAGGTAGAGTCCCCTGTTCATTTTACATAGAAAATTAATTATTTCATGCAATATTTTTCGTTAGTTCTTGACCTCGAGTGCTGAAATAGGAAAAAATCATAACGTTACTCAGTATGTGACCTCTTCAACAGTGATTGGTACAAAAACAAGCCTGCAATTTGGGGGTTAACTTTGTTTTGTCGACAGTTCATGAAATGGTCACACTGAACTAAATTTACAGTAAGTCACAACTTAAGTAGACTGCTGCTTATATATATATATATATATATAAAGTAGTTATTTTTTTTATATTTCTCTTAGTAAG
>NW_013868212.1:0-321 GCF_000517525.1 Limulus polyphemus
GATACATCGATAGAACCTCTACTGTGTACTGCAAACGTGCTACATCTACTGTGTGTTAAGAACGTGATACGTCGAGAAAACCTCAGTTGTATATTAAACGTAAGCTACATTTAGAGTATCACTGCTGTATATTGAGAAGGTGAATTTTCGAGAGCACCTCAACTTCGTATTAGGAAGGTGCATTATCGAGAGCACCTCAACTTCGTATTGAGAATACATCTACTGAGTATTAAAAAATGATGCAGCAAGAGTACGTCTCTTGTGCATTAGACACTGTTAACTCAATGGTACCGCTATTGTACTTTAAAACTTAGTACCTAG
>NW_013868213.1:0-323 GCF_000517525.1 Limulus polyphemus
TGTGTCAATCCCATGATAGTTTAACAAGAGGACATCTCGTAGTTAAGAAGACATTGAGTCAACTACGGCAGAGATTTTACTGGATAGATGTGGAAGAATGGCGCAGGACCTGCAGTACATGTTGTGCTAAAAGGGGACCCAAGCATAAGGAACATGCTCCAATGAAGTTATATCAAGTTGGTGCACCAATGGAAAGAGTAGCCATTGACATTACCAGTCCTCTGCACCAAACTCGTGATGGAAACAGGTACATTTGTGTGGAGATGGATTATTTCACCAAGTGGCCTGAGGCATATGCAATACCAAGTCAGGAAGCTACAACT
>NW_013868214.1:0-318 GCF_000517525.1 Limulus polyphemus
AGGTATATATGTATTAGACCGAGTTATCTGTTACACTGGAATATGTGTGAATGGTGTTGTATTTAGGTATATATATGTATTAGACCGAGTTATCTGTTACACTGGAACATGTGTGAATGGTATTGTATTTAGGTATATATGTATTAGACCGAGTTATCTGTTACACTGGAATATGTGTGAACGGTGTTGTATTTAGGTATATATGTATTAGACCGAGTTATCTGTTACACTGGAATATGTGTGAATGGTGTTGTATTTAGGTATATATATGTATTAGACAGAGTTATCTGTTACACTGGAATATGTGTGAACGGTGTT
>NW_013868215.1:0-322 GCF_000517525.1 Limulus polyphemus
TTCCCCCTGGAATACTAAAGTCCCTCAGCAATTACAGAATTCCCCCTAGAATACTAATGTCCCTTGGCCGTTACAGAATTCCCCCTGGAATACTAAAGTCCCTCAGCCGTTACAGAATTCCCCCCGGAATACTAAAGTCCCTTAGCCGTTACAGAATTCCCCCTGGAATACTAATGTCCCTTAGCCGTTACAGAAATCCCCCCCCCCCCAAGAACACTAGTGTCTGTTGGCCGTTACAGAAACTCCTCCCTGAACACTAAAGTCCCTTAGCCGTTACAGAAATCCCCCCGGAACACTTAATTTCCTTACATAGTTCTAGCAA
>NW_013868216.1:0-321 GCF_000517525.1 Limulus polyphemus
TTGTCTCTCTTACTTTGTCATTAGTTATTTTACTTTGTTTCTCTTACTTTGTCATCAGTTATTTTACTTGTCTCTCTTACTTTGTCATCAGTTATTTTACTTTGTCATCGGTTATTTTACTTTGTCTCTCTTTCTTTGTCATCGGTTATTTTACTTTGTCTCTCTTACTTTGTCATCAGTTATTTTACTTTGTCTCTCTTATTTTGTCATCGGTTATTTTACTTTATGTCTCTATTACTTTGTCATCAGTTATTTTACTTTGTCTCTCTTACTTTGTCATCAGTTATTTTACTTTATGTCTCTCTTACTTTGTCATCGGTT
>NW_013868217.1:0-321 GCF_000517525.1 Limulus polyphemus
AATATATATATATATATATATATATATATCGTTCAAACAACTGAATGAAAACACAGTAAAAGAAACCAGTTTTAAAAAATTTTGAAATGGCAAATATAGGTGGCACAAAACTATTGATGGAGAGTCGTCACATGATATGTACATGTTAAAAAATGGCATGAAATCAATGAGCTATATAAACTGGTGCACTGAACATATCAGAATATTTTGTAATCCACAAACCCTTGTGTAACAACAAGTTAGTTCCTTAAAATATTTCAATTTGAAATGAGGTGGAAAAATTAAGAGGTAATTGAGAATGGATATATATATATATATATA
>NW_013868218.1:0-244 GCF_000517525.1 Limulus polyphemus
CATTAAGAAGACACAAGATTTAACGATACTGTGTACTGTCAATAAGAAGACACAAGATTTAACGATACTGTGTACTATCAATAAGAAGACACAAGATTTAACGATACTGTGTACTGTCAATAATAAGACACAAGATTTAACGATATTGTGTACTTTCAATAAGAAGACACAAGATTTAACGATACTGTGTACTATCAATAAGAAGACACAAGATTTAACGATACTGTGTACTGTCAATAAGAAG
>NW_013868219.1:0-376 GCF_000517525.1 Limulus polyphemus
TTTTATCGACTATCATAACTGTTTTTTAACCCTTCTTAGAAAAGATTTTTTTTTCATACAACGGTCTTTTTATTCTTTCTTACACAAGATTTTAATGACTTTCTTTATTGTATTTTTAGTCATTCTTGCACTAGATTTTGTTAACTTTAATAACGGTCTTTTTAGTCCTCCTTCCACTATATTTTGTCGACTCTTATAACGGTCTTTTATTCCTCCTTTCACAAGATTTTATTGACATTGATAAGGGTCCTTTTAGTGCTTTTTCCACTAGATTTGGTTGACTTTGAAAACGGGTTTTTAGTTTTTCTTCTACTAGATTTTAAAAATCTAGTCTATGAAGGCCCAAAAAGACAGTGATGAACGTCAACCGACTTTG
>NW_013868220.1:0-320 GCF_000517525.1 Limulus polyphemus
AGTTAAGGTTCTGTAACGCCAAGCTGATCTATCAAGATCCGTTAAGAACATTTAAGAGTTGTAACACTAAGATGATCTCTCAAAACCCGTCAAGAAAGTTAAAGTTCTGTAACACCAACTTAATCTCTCAAAACCCGTTAAGAGAGTTACAGTTCTGTAACACAGAGATGATCTCTCAAAACCAATTAGGAAAGTTAAAATTCTGTAACACCAAGCTGATCTCTCAAAAGCTGTTAAGGGAGTTAAAGTTATGTAACACCAACTTAATCTCTCAAAACCCGTTAAGAGAGTTACAGTTCTGTAACACAGAGATGATCTCT
>NW_013868221.1:0-321 GCF_000517525.1 Limulus polyphemus
AAGTTTTCCTTTTAATTGCCATAACTCTTCAGTCAGGTTATGATTGGTCACCATAACGACTTATTCCTAAAATCTTTATTCTTGAGAGAACAATTTAAACTGTTGGCAAACTGACTTGCGTATTTTCAAGAGTGAATGATGTACCAGTGGAGTGAAAATTTAATATTATAGCTAGACATATTTAAAGAATATTTAAGCTTTGACTTTTTGAAACCGTAAGGCTTCCACTTTAAAATATTTCTCTACAAGTACATGTTTTTTGCAATCTATTATTGAAACTGCAGCCCTGATTGTTTTGTGTTAAAATTTACTTAAACCGTT
>NW_013868222.1:0-319 GCF_000517525.1 Limulus polyphemus
TAGTTAACTCATAATAAAATCTGACAGAAGTAGTACGTTGTAACAATAATAAAGTCTAAATTATATTATTGTTGATTTTGTGTAATTAACTCAGTATAATAAAAGCTGATATCGTTAATACGTGTAGTAACAAACGTGTAAATTTAATTTTTTATTTTGTGTAATTAACTCAGTATAATAAAAGCTGATATCGTTAATTAATTGTAGTAACAAACGTGTAAATTTAATTTTTTTATTTTGTGTAATTAACTCAGTATAATAAAAGCTGATATCGTTAATTAATTGTAGTAACAAACGTGTAAATTTAATTTTTTTTATT
>NW_013868223.1:0-322 GCF_000517525.1 Limulus polyphemus
AATATTAGCTATCCCGACATTTACTTTCTTTTTTGAAAAGTTTTTTCTCTACTTATTTGCTTGTTTTTTTTCAATGCAGTATTTCAATAGACATAGGAAGGTTGTACTTATAACCAAGTTCTAAATACAATGAGGTCCCAACTGGAATATTTATTGTTTATCTATTATTGGCTGGTAATTCATGTTTCACCCTGTACTTAAGCTTTTTAAAGAAACACCAGATTTCTGTAAGAAAGCTAACATCAAGGGGTTAATGATAACATCGTTTACACTAGAATTATGATTTTATTTTAATCACTGCTAGTTATTAATAATACATTTT
>NW_013868224.1:0-319 GCF_000517525.1 Limulus polyphemus
AAGATGGATGAGGTAAATACACAGAATGCTCCTCCATCCACATTGAGAAGAATTCAAGGGCATGAGTTTAATTTTTAACAGGTAATGTAGATGACTGATTCAATCCTAAATATAATTATAAGAAACACTGAAATGATTATTTTTACTCATTATTTAATTTCTGGCTCCCCAGTGGCACAGCGGTATGTCTGCAGACTTACAACTCTAGAAACCGGGTTTCGATACCCGTGGTGGGCAGAGCACCTTAGTATCTTGTGTAGCTTTTTGCTTAACTTCAAACAAACGAACAATTTAATTTCTGTAGTGCATATTGGTGTAT
>NW_013868225.1:0-321 GCF_000517525.1 Limulus polyphemus
CAAGGTAGATTTTAAATCTGAGACGTAGGCGGCACTGATAATAGTAATGGTACTTTAGTTTAATGTGTCTTCTTGGCTGGTTTGGGAGGCTACAACATTTACACTTAAATAAAAAAACTCATCAATGTTGGGATGCGGATCTGAAAATCATAATCCACATAATTTTAATGAGGGAGGAAAACGGGAGTGCCCCAAGAAAAACCCACTTTCACTACCCGGACGCCGAATATTCTATCCGGATAGGAACAAATATATATATGGGTTAATACACTAAATCATTGTCAACGTCAGCGTGTTGCAAGGTTTTTATTAAATTCATGT
>NW_013868226.1:0-320 GCF_000517525.1 Limulus polyphemus
TGTTATGACATTGTTTTACCTGCTAATGTTATGACATTGTTTTACCTGCTAGTGTTATGACATTGTTTACCTGCTAATGTTATGACATTGTTTTACCTGCTAGTGTTATGACATTGTTTTACCTGCTAGTGTTTTAACATTGCTTTACCTGGTAATGTTATGACATTGTTTTACCTGCTAATGTTATGACATTGCTTTACCTGCTAGTGTTATGACATTGCTTTGCCTGCTAATGTTATGACATTGTTTTACCTGGTAATGTTATGACATTGTTTTACCTGCTACTGTTATGACATTGCTTTACCTGCTACTGTTATGAC
>NW_013868227.1:0-320 GCF_000517525.1 Limulus polyphemus
AAATCATCACTTACCCGAACAAAATCGACGTTACTCCAACAACCAATATTCCAGCATTTAGCATAAACTTTGGTGTAATTAGCGCCATCTACAAAAAAAAACATTTTATCTTAAAGTGTAATTTTTAACATTATTTGAATAAATGATGATTGAGAAAAATAACAATATTTTACTACAGAGTAGAAACCAATATTCCAGCACTTAGCATAAACTTTGGTGTAATTAGCGCCATCTACGAAAAAAAAACACATTTTATCTTAAAGTGAATTTTTAACATTATTTGAATAAACGATAATTGTAGTAAAAAATAATAATATTTT
>NW_013868228.1:0-321 GCF_000517525.1 Limulus polyphemus
AAACATCTAATTTGAACTAGTGCTGCATTCAACATACCACGTGACACACAAAAATCGATGTTTATCTGTTTTTTAATATTTATGTTTAAATTAAGAAATTGAGTAATGTATAGTACAAAAATTTGAATTATAATCTACAGTTTGATACCAAACTTATTGACATAAATTCAAGAAATAGTAGTTCAATAAAATTTTGAATGCGAGTCAACAAACGAGATGACATGGCCTTTCACCCTTGACCCGTCTCGAAAGGGTTGAATCTATGTAGTTATTACAACATTTTAATAATTATTTTTTTAGTTTCCAATTCAGCACTTAAGT
>NW_013868229.1:0-323 GCF_000517525.1 Limulus polyphemus
TAAAGAGTCATTATGATTGATAAGGCGTGAGAGTTAAAGAGTCATTATGATTGATAAGGCGTGAGAGTTAAAGAGTCATTATGATTGATAAGGCATGAGAGTTAGAGTCATTATGATATAAGCTAGTTATTAAATTATCTTTGATAAGGCGTGAGAGTTAAAGAGTCATTATGATATAAACTAGTTATTAAATTATCTTTGATAAGGTGTGAGAGTTAAAGAGTCATTATGATATAAACTAGTTATTAAATTATCTTTGATAAGGCGTGAGAGTTAAAGAGTCATTATGATTGATAAGGCGTGAGAGTTAAAGAGTCATTATG
>NW_013868230.1:0-322 GCF_000517525.1 Limulus polyphemus
GGTTACATCCTGTACATTGAGGATGGGGGTGGTGATGTTTTGGTTACATCCTGTACATTGAGGATTGGGGTGGTGATGTTTTGGTTACATCCTGTACATTGAGGAGGGGGGGTGATGTTTTGGTTACATCCTGTACATTGAGAATGGGGGTGTTGATGTTTTGGTTACATCCTGTACATTGAGGATGGGGGTGTTGATGTTTTGGTTACATCCTGTACATTGATGAGGGGGGTGGTGATGTTTTGGTTACTTCCTGTACATTGAGGATGGGGTGGTAATGTTTTGGTTACTTCCTGTACATTGAGGATGGGGGTGGTGATGT
>NW_013868231.1:0-319 GCF_000517525.1 Limulus polyphemus
AATACATATATATATATATATATATAGTCAGTGCTGTTGTAGATCTTTACTATTTGGCTCAGAGTCAGAATCTCGCGTTTGGCTCCTTATCATTTGATCACATTGTGATGACGGTTATGGAGGATTTAGGCTATCAGAAAAGTTAACTTGTTCAGTCAGGTTTTTCAGCTTAAATTGTTTGTGTCGCACGTGTTACATGCTTTTCTTCAATGGATGCTCACCATATAGCTCGCTGTGTGCTAACAAATGTAGCGTGCGTTGAGTCATATATATATATATATATATATATATATATGTGTGTGTGTGTGTGTGTGTGTGT
>NW_013868232.1:0-319 GCF_000517525.1 Limulus polyphemus
AAGTGGATACTGCCTTTTCTGTATTGGAGATGGGGGTGGTGGTACTGGTCCACCTTTATCGACGTGTACGTCTTTAGTATGCATGTTGGGAAATCATAAACCTATCGAAATATATTGTGGGAGGGGGCTGAAGTGGATGGTGGCTTTTCTGTATTGGAGATTGGGGTGGTGGTACTGGTCCACCTTTATCGACGTGTACGTCTTTAGTATGCATGTTCGGAAATCATAAACCTATCGAAATATATTGTGGGGGAGGGGACTGAAGTGGATGCTGCCTTTTCTGTATTGGAGATGGGGGTGGTGGTACTGGTCCACCTTT